>NC_092699.1:6193183-6465683 GCF_964275005.1 Diadema setosum
TTTCAACTTTATTGTGTCACAAACAGCCACCAGGAATATATAGCCTGGTGGTAGTGTCATTGCCTGGGAAGCAGTAGATGACAGGTTGGAATCCCAACGGTTTCGGTTTCCAAGACATGTTTGTTCAAATTGCAGATCAGCAGTTGTGATCTTAAAACATTCAGGGGGCAAAATTTGATAAAAATCTGTTACAGTACATCTTTTCCCCACTGCATATTGAATAACCTCTTCTTTTTTTTCCACCTCCATATGCGACACTGCATCACAAAACCACTGAAACATTGCCAGACATTAATTTTAAGTTTAAGGGCAGGTTCTGACAAAGCTAACTCTAAGCTTAGAAATGATGTATAACTCAATACAAATTGATGTCCCCTACCTACTAAAATAATGGAAAGAAAATACACACACTGGCAAAGTGATTACTGAGAAAAGAGGCTTGGAAGTTTAGGGTCTATTCAAGAGCTTAATCCCACCAAGTTGTGCTCTGTGCAATAAACAGGACAAAAACAGGATGTAATGCTCTATAGCTACCATAATGAAGGAATTATGGGATTGGGCTGAAATTCTGCACACTATATGAGCACAATCAATTTATGATTCATACAAACTTTCAAAGCAGTAGCATCATCCTTTCAAAAGTTGAACGTGAAGAGTGTGTTAACAATTATAAAGAGATGCAAAGGGATTCCTGTAACATACATGTAAAATTGTATCTAATCACATAATTCTACTAAATTCTTACAAAACTGCAAAAAAAAAAAAAAAATTCCATTTCTTTTATGATTCCAAATTTTACAGTTATGCAGAAGAGTTGCCATTTCTGAAACTATAAAAAAACCCCCAAAGATTGACCAGGTTGACCCATTTCACATATTTTAAGTTCACAAGTAAGATCAGGGCATGCGACTTTTTGTTGTGATGCATGGTCACATACATTGTATTCCTTACCATCTCTAAGGGGATCAGAAAGTATTGCTCTCACGATGACAGCAATCCGCTAGTCTCTTGTATGCGTTTTCTTTCACACGTGAATACTCAGGGCCAGCATAATGGGAGGCTCAAAACCGCAACTTTTTTTTTTTTGCACAATACATACAGTTGTAGGAATACATAGGGTGTAACCACTTCGGGTCCCCCTCCCCCCCTCCACACACACACACACACACACACACACACACACATTTTTTACCCGGAAGAAAAATAGAATGTGGTGACGCAAATTGCAAGTTGTACCAGAGTGAATTTTTTTTTCCTTTTTCTTTTTCTTTTTTTTTTTTTTTGCCAACCAATGAAAACTTGAAGTGGGAGTGTGGGTATGGCCCATTTTTTCTTTTTTTCTTTTTGGCTTGTCAGCTGAAGAAGCCTGAAAGTAGAATCAGAAAGTTGGGCTGAAGGCCTTTTATTCTTTATTTTTTATTCATTTTTTTTTTTTTTTTTTTTTTTTGGGGGGGGGGGTTGTTAGCTGATGAAACATGGAAGTGGCAGCAGAAGTTGCACTCTAGGCCTTTTTATGTTGTTGTTGTTGTTAGCTGATGAAACCCGGAAGTGGCACCAGAAATATTTGAAGCCTTTGATTGGTCAATTGATGGTCCCATGACCATCAGGCTCCATGCTGTTACCAAATCCAACTATGCATGTGTGAACGCAGCTCACACGCATTGCCCATTGTTAACCACACTGCTTGCTTTGATTATGATGTCTGAGCGTACACGCTAAAGCCTCTAATGTGCACTTCGCTGGGCAACGACACGGCACCCACTGTCAGCAAATGACCTGATTCTCCCTATATACAGCACTTGGTTTTATGGAGTAATAGCACCCTCTATTGTCAAGTCTGAAGAGAGAGGTATGGTATGAGTAATCTTGACATTTTGGTTTTTTTTAACAGTGTATGGAAACATGACATAAATGAAATGACAAAAGTTTGGAGAGACAAAAAAAAAGAAGACAATGCAAACTCACATCCAGTTTAGGTAAGAGCGTCCCCAGTGCCTCGAAGAGGGGTAGCAGCACGAAGCGGATGAACCCCGTCTGGGAAGAGTGCTTGGTGACCTTCTCCCGGTCCATGAAGGGTGCAACGGGGAGCCCCTCCAGCTTCTCCATGTCACTCTGGAGGAAGGATGCAGAATGGATGTGGGGCACGAATGAGATGGGGGAGAGGTACATTGGCATTAGCTTGTGCGAGATAATGACACAGTTTTTATTTAGAGTGCAAGCAAATTTACCTTGAGATTCTGCAATGATTTAAACTGCTGACAAAATAAAAGCACAAGAAAGGGAAACTGTCCGACAAAATTACCTATCCTCATTCTGAAACTGGTTGAAAACTAGTCCTGAGTATGCTCGGGAAGGTGTTTACAGAAATTGTGTGTTACAGCAAAATTAGATCATCCTGAATGGGTTAAGCACAGAATATAATACACTGATTGAGGAACAGGTCATAAGCTCCAACAATCATTAAACACTCAGAAAAAAAATGGAAAGAAAGAAAGTTAAAATTTTTATTTTTTGAGTTCATATTTTTCGTAGAAGACTTTGATGAAAATCATTGTATTATATACAATATCAAGGGTAATTTAATTGGGTTTCAAGCTAGAAAGGGAAACTTTATGCATGAGTGAAAACACTTGTTTTTGCCCTCCAAGGCGCAAGAGCAAAAATTGCAAAAACTGACATGTTGTCTTTCATTTGAAAATGTCCTTCAAGATAACAATGATAACAAAAGACCAGTCTAACACAATGAGAGACATGAATGAATTAGTAAAAATTAGTTTACCTTTTCTTTATCTCTTTACCTCAAACAAAAACAAAGTGGGAAACTAAAGGGGGAAAAGAATTTTCTGTCAACTCAAACTTCAAATAACATTGAGAGTTACTGCTCAAAGATGATTAAATGAACAGACTTTCTTTATTTTAGTCTTCTAATTTTGGAATACTGATTTAAGAATTCATAAGACAAATTCAAGAACCAAATATCATTTGCAAGTTTCCTAATTTGCCAAAAAAAAATCAAATTTCCACCATTTTTGTTAATATTGGTTCTTCTCTTTCATTTGAATTTGGATTTGACAGAAGATTCTTCATTTTCCTCAAGGTAACATAGTCAACATGCCAAAAAGAAAGCTTTTCACTGAAATCAACTTAGGATTTGCTTTTTTGTCCATTTACACTTTACCAAAGGCTCTAGTCCAACTGAACAGAAATGCAAATCTACCAGTTCATAAGTCACTCATGTGTTTAATCTATTTCTTTCTCTCTTTTGTTTTTCTTTTTTTTTTCATACCAGGTTCTAACCTTTATCTATTGTCCTCTCTCTTTAACCGCTAAAAGTTGTAAGCAAAGAGAGGGGAAGCCAACTGCATCAGTGCGAGGGCCATTAGAGATCTGCTTATTATTCATGAGCCAGTAGAAGCCTGACCAGCGCACCACTCCTAATGAATAACTCAGCACTGGACGATTCAGTGAGACACTTCAGCCAATGGAATTGCTTGATTCGCCCAACAACCATCAGAGCAAAATGTGTTATTAAAGACCCAGGATTGTGCTCTGCTCTGGATTTCCACCTGATTAAGCACTTCTCATGTCACTGTGCATCACAAAACCAACAAAATTTGACTCGATGACTCAAAATAGGTAGAATGGGTCAACCTAGTCGATTCTTCAGTTTTGATTTTGTTCTGAAAGAGCAATTCTTTGGCATAATTCCCACATTTAAGACCACAACATGACTGTTTTACAAACTGTTTTTGTTTTGTTTTGTATTTGGGGGGCAAATTCATTGCACAGAACACATCTTGGTGAGGATTGAGCACTTAACCCATTGAGGACGAGTCCTGAGTATACTCGGCCACGTGTCTAAGGGAAATGCATGTTGAAGCAAAATCAACCCGTCCTCGACGTGTTAATTAGACCCTACATTTCAAAGCCTCTTATCTCATAGAACACTTTTCCAGAGTGCGCACTTTTTTCCTATTATTTGAGCAGGTTAGGAAAATTCATTTCTTTTGAGTTATACATCATCTAAATGCATAGAGTGTGCTTTTTTAGAATCTGTCCTAAATCAAAACTCCATGTCTGGCAGCTTTTTGTTGGTTTTGTTATCCAGGGTCACAAACTGACCTTTGACATCCAGCCTCCATGAAAACAGTGTATAATACAGTAAAGAGCCAAAGACACTCTATCATCACTACCAACCTGGTTGAAGAATTCTTGTAGAAGACAGTCTATCCACGGCTCTGCCACGTCCATCGGCCGCGCCTCATTGGAGATGTCTGCTACCTTGATGCATATCTTGGTCAGCTGTGAGGAGTGATGGTCAAGAAATGGACAGTAGAGATTAAACAAAATCCATGTCCTACACATGGCCATGTGTAAAGGGATGGTATAGTATTGGTGGAGATCAGGATTGGGCTTTTAACTCTTTGCAAGACACCCAGAAAGTACTTATGAAATGATACAGAGCATATCATTCTAAGAGGAATTCAAAGTTTATTAGATGAAAATTGGTTTTTGAAGTGGCTTAGGCATCCAAAAACAAAGTAAAACAAAGCAATCCTATTCAAAAGTGGGTTCCACCTTTTGTCAGGATTGCTCTTTTTGGGATATCTCAGCCATTCAAAAACCAACCTTCATCAAATAAACACTGAATCCCTTTTGGAATTACATGCTCTTTCCTATTTCATGAGAGGTTTCTCATTATCTCACCAAAAAATGTTGGAAGCCTGAAGTTAGGTCTCAACCAAAACTATGCAATCCCTTTAATGCGAAGATGTGCATTACCGGGAGAGGTATGCTGGTCAGATGTTGTGTCAAGTGATCAAGAGATGGACAAAACCATCCCAATCACCACCACTGGCTGACCAAAGGTCAAGAATTGAGTACAAGGTTTAAACACAAAATGGGCATAGACATTGACTGTCTTTTGGAAGGTATCAATCTTCTGTTGCCATGGCAACGGACGATCATTTTCCGGGAGGTGATAATGCTGGAAATTGGTTCACATTATCATCTTTCTCCCTAGGGGTACTCTTTCCCTCTCCGAGGTGTTCATTCTCACTCCTAATCTAAATTCCACATTTTTTACAGAAAATCGCTGCATCCGTTGCACACCATGTATCAATACCTCCCTCAATGTGAAACCGACTCCAACTGCATCACCCCACCATCCCAGCATTCCATAGTTTCTCCCCATCCCGAAGGATCAACTTTTCAATGAACAGCAAGCAACTCATCTCTCTCTCTCTCTCTCTCTCTCCGCCCCCCCCCCCCCCATGATAACTTCACTGGCATGCTCTATTTCTTGTAATTACAACTCTAAATGTGCCAGCGCGATGGATCGATGTGACATAGACAAATTGACGCTGAGCTCCAAAGGTGCGGCGCATTCAAGTATTTTTTGAGGGTGCTCGACAGAGACTATGAGAGAAATAGAGCAATGATACCCATCGACCTGGACTTTATTTCTAATACGAGACAGCAGAATGTGAAAAACACCACACCCGTTGTCAAATCAATCATTCCAGACACGTAATAACTGGGATGATTTTCATTTGATATGACGGCTTTTAAGTAAGATAAATGGGTGCACTGTACTAGGCTTGTCCCAAAGGTTAAACTTGTGTGAAAATGAGCGCAAACAGGAAAGTATCAACACTCACTTCACTCACTAGACATATTACACATTAAAAAAAAAAGTTGTACTGCCTTTATACCTATAACAATAGAATGCACTTGTAACTCTTCGTGTGCCATGTTCGCATGCCTGACTCAGCCGACGACTTGCCAACTTTGCACATTTCGCTTAAAGGTAA
This sequence comes from Diadema setosum, assembly GCF_964275005.1. Classification (NCBI taxonomy): domain Eukaryota; kingdom Metazoa; phylum Echinodermata; class Echinoidea; order Diadematoida; family Diadematidae; genus Diadema; species Diadema setosum. The sequence continues at coordinate 6,198,997 of NC_092699.1, forward strand.
AGTCAGGCACAAGTGAAAGATGGTGAGAAAGATACGTGTAGAGAGAGGTATAAATATAGGGAGAGATCATACACAGTGTAGATGGAGAGGCCTACAGATACACTACACATTCAAATTAATGGATTTTTTCCGTCTAGTTATTTTTATTGCAACTGATTGACAAATTGCCATACATTGACGTAAATTAGCACCCAATAAAAGGTCCAGTTTACCTTTGGGAGCAGTGATTTCAAAAATGTTCAAGATATCACATTTGAAGCATATGTGTAGGTCTGTTGTATCATAAAACATCCTACCATATGAAATACTTGCAATAAAACCTGAAATATAAGGAGATATCAGGGTTTTTCTCAATAAACCGTAACTGTATACGGTTTAGTCTGGAAACATTTTTATTATAACTATTGTTAACATTTTGTGTATTTAACAACACTTAACATCGATTATACGGATTCAAATTTTAACAGTTGTTGTTTCTATCCCTAACTCACATTTTAGAACAATGTTAAAGCACTAATGCTGGGTTTTTGTTTCATCTGCAAATGGTAAATTATGCCTTTAATCAGTGTTCACCGCAGTAGCCATCATGATAAAAAATCATGGGCATGCATACTCAGGCAGGATTTGTACTTATACGGACTCCTGATCATCGGACACAGGCGTCCTATCCACTAGACCACTGAGCTTCTGCTCGACAGCTAGTGCTGGTTCTAATTGTTATAGCATGCAGCGGGTGCTGTACATTTATTCAAATCACTGAAATTCTTGTATTGAGTTGTTTTTATTGCAACTGATTGACAAATTGCCCGACATTGATGTAAATGATAAGATACACCAAACAAGTAGACATGACTAGGTGTGAGAGGGTTTCGTAGACAGATGCATAGGTAGATAGACAGATATAAAGACATTTAGATGGATAGATACATGGTGGATAGATAGACAGATAGATAGATAGATAGATAGATACAATTGTAGATAGATAGACAGATAGATAGACAGATAGATAGATAGATAGATAGATAGACAGATACATGTAGATAGATAGATCACTATAGATAGATAGATAGACGGATAGATAGATAGATAGATAGACCGACAGATAAACAGATAGATAAACAGATAGATAAACAGATGGATAAGCAGATAGATAGCTAGATAAATAGATATATAGCTAAACAGATAAACAGATAAATAGATAGACAGATAGATAGATAGACAGATAGATAGATAAACAGATAAACAGATTAATAAATACATATATATATATATATACATACATACATACATACATACATATATACATACACAGACAGGCAGAGAGAGAGAGAGAGAGATAGCATCCAGGAGAGAAAATCACTGTGAACATGAAGACATGAATTGAATTGACTCGGGGGGAGACTGATGAATGGATAGACAGGTAGGAACAAACAGACAGAATGTAAGAAGAAGACAAAAAGACAGACACTGATAGATAAATTGATATAAAATATGGTAGAGATGAGGCGAGAGAAATGGCAGAAGTTGGTAAGTACAGGCAGGGGTGGAGGAAAGAAATGCAGAAACACCATCCTGCTCTCATCAGGGGTGATATTGATTTCCATCGCCAGTGCTCTGATTGGCTCAGGAAATGGGGGAATACCCATTTCCTGTTGTAGACATGGACAGCACCTGCTCATTGAATACTGTGGGTGTGTGTGTGTGTGTCTGTGTGTGTGTGTGTGTGTGTGTGTGTGTGTCTGTCTGTCTGTCTGTCTGTCTGTCTGTCTGTAGTTTGAGGCTGAAGTGCATGCGAATCCCACTCTCCACAGATACTCCTCAGACAATCCTCTGCGGGCAAAGTCAGTAGTTCATCAGATAAGACCCAAATGATGATATCTCTCTAATATTTGTTGGACACATCACTGCTCTCTGCTATCCATATCAGGAGTTCGCATGATACATGTATAGTACTCTCTCAAAGAAATGAAAATAGAAATTATGAACACATATAAAGAGTCTAAATGCAAATGGAAAAGCCATTTTCACTATAATTTGAGAAAGCTCATCATCAAATATGGACAAATTTAATGTTTTTAATGATAATGGTCTCACAACTGACACGAAATATTTTCAAATATATTATTGAAGTTCCCCCTTATATTTCAATTGATTTCTTTGTTTTTCTGCACTTTCAATCTAAAAGAACTCAAACTGATGAAAATGAATTATGTTGGCTTTTATATTTAAACTCTTCATACATGTTTTGTAAGCATACCTCAAACATATTCAGGGCAGCCGTTTGCCATGATACAACGTATATCATTCTGACTGACATTTTTGCAACATTTCAAAGATACCATGTACTGAGGGCAACATCACAGATAAGTTAAATCAACAACAGGATCCTTCTTATCTGTGTTCTGAGAATAATCATTATTCAAATCCCAATTCTAAGTTTTCAAAGAGGGCGGAGTGCCATGTGATTCAAAATCAGGTAGCATCCTTTATCTAACGTAAAATGGTGCTCGCTGTAATCGACGTGCTTGGATGCGAAATTCAGACAGAAACTTAATAGCATTTGGAGGCTCTCCTGAAAATTGAATCACTCTTAATGGGTTGTATTTCCCACAAAGGGCTTGAAACAAATAAATAAAACAACTTACACATTTACGACAGCAATGGCCCTCCCCTCCCCCCCCAAAAAAGGAAGGAAAAAATCGTTGCAAACTACGTTCACTCTGAAAATGTGTGTCACACGACACCCCATTAAGTGGGCAAGCCGTCTCATGTTTCGCTCATGAATGTGCACGCACGCGTGCGCGGGGGAGAAATTTCGGATCGTCGCCCCCTTCGTTCGAGAGCGTGACTCTCCCGCCGACGGTTGCGAGGCATCTCCGTGACTTTCGGGGAGCGGCACTTTATACAAGGAAGTAGCCACCCCCATCCCCATTTGCTTGGCATCCTGGGAATGCGTAGAGCACTTTTGTTGTTGTTTTTTTCTAACCCTTCTACATTTATATGTCTTTTTAAAGGACATAAATTACTCAATCCAACAAGTTCACTGCGAACAAGTTCTGAAAAGTGGGATCTCCTTGGAAACAGTTATTTGCTTTGAAACCTACAAAAATTTCAAGAAGAATTGAAGATTTTTTTTTTTATTTCAAACGGATCCTGTGACAGGACTCTCAAGCAAATCAGACTGATCTCACATAAAATACCATTATGTTCAAAATATGTCCTCATAGATAGTGTTCAGACACATTCTCTGCCACAGCATGTGACTTTATGACTGGTGTGTAAAACAGAACTCTGATATGGTTAGTGAGGGGGAAAAAAAAATGCTCTGCATCTTGAAGGGGGGAGCCCTCTCATGGAAGCCTTCCAGACTCCCCCATAACTTCAGCTTCAGCTTCTGTCATCAAAAGCACACTTTATATGAAATAATCATTAAATTTTACATGGCCTCATAAGTTTGCTACTAAGCTACACATAATTCTTGAAAAAAAAAAAGGTTCCCGGTTTCATGAAATCAACAAGAAAAGTTCATAAATTTTGCATCATATTTTTATTGGTGTTTCAACAACAGAACAATGATAGCATTTCTACGGGAATGGTTGTGAGAATAATACAATCAGTGGCGGACCCAGAGGAGGATGCTTCAGCCCCCCCCCCCCTATTTTGGTTAAAAACAAAAGAAATAAAAAGAACAAAATGGAGGGGACACATTGACGACGAGTCCCAAGTATACTCAGGTAGGTGTCTATGGGAAATGCGTGTTGTAGCAAAATCAGTCTGTCCTCAATGGGTTAATTTTGTAAAGGCACCCCCTCCGTTTACGGACTTCCTGGATCCGCCCCTGATAAATACTATAAAATGAAATTTGATATTTCCTCTTTTTTTCATACGTACTGATGGGAGGGTTTGGGAGTTAATGACAATAATTATCATCTCTTTGAATTAACATTGTACATGCCAAGATTGTAACCAGTTCATGAAAATATTCAGGGAAAACATACTAAACATAAAAAACTTTCATATATTCTGCTTGATTTTGCTGAAATCTCTGCCCTTCTGCTTGAATAGAATATATCCGTGTATGCTCTATTCAGTAAAATCAGCCTGAACATGCAAAGCTACTGTCGCTTGAACTGACGCTATGAGATACAGGTGGTACTAGTAAACATAACATGAACAACCAGCACTCATCCAAATACAGTTTGTTCTTGCTCTCCAGACATTGAAATGAAATGAAAACAAAAAGGTGTAAGAGGCACGTCACAGACTGTGGTTAATCCGCCGGTGTGACGTAGGCAAACAACAATGGCGACAATTAACCGACCCAGGAGTTCCCATTTCCAGCGTTCAATCTACGCTTCCCGTTCATCTGTCCATTGTCCTCTTGTTGCCAGGCAACCAATAATCACCACTAACAATGCAATTCAATCATCGGGAGCTGACCATCTGCCCGGGGGGGGGGGGGGGGGGGGTGTCCTTACTCGAGTCGAAGGTCAATTGACCAATCAGCAGATGAGCATGTAATGAACGACAGATGCTCACTACGACAAAACGTACAATCCCTGCACCGCAGGTGTCTTCCTAGAGCAAACACTTGAAGTAGAAAACTCGCACATGTAACCCCCAAATCTGCTGAGCAATTACTCATGAGTGTTAAGCCACATATGGAGAGCTTTCACAGAATGGTCACAAACATGAAGACAAGAAAAGCATATAGAAACAGTCACAAAGTTTGAAGTGGGACATTCTAACTGGCCTGACATTTCCTTTCTTTTTTTACCCCTGGTAAGGCTGATGCACACCAACTTTATTTGCATGATAACATCAGCTGAGAACCCGAAGGTGCTATCGCGTTCTAAGATCGGAGTGTAATGAAAATGAAACAATCAATTTTCATGAAATAAAAGGTTATTTCATCAAATGTGAGTAGATTTATAAGCACTGTTCCAAATGTAGGACAAAATAGTGCCCTTGTGGTTTTAACTTGTAGTAACATTTTCATACTGAAAATGAAAATAATCTAAAATTGACAACATAATGTAGAGGAGATTAAACTCTTCAATGTAATACCAATGACTCAATACCTCCCAAATTTGTGATAAAGCCCTTCCAGTTCTAAGCCACTGATATGAGGGGATTAGGGCAATTACCCCAGACCCTTGACCCTAATCCTGAACCTAATCCTAACCCTATAAACCCAAACTCTGACCCTGAACCTACCACCCTAACCCCAATCTTTACTCTGACCTTATCACAAACCAGTATTTAGCCGAGGGGGGGGGGGGGGGTAATTGCACTGATACAGATATGAGCACACACACTGCACAGTCTGATGGTCACTACACGAAAATATTTGCCCACTAAATGTATCAGTTTTGGCCTTGATTACGAGGTGAATCAGGTGACAAACTGTGTACAATTTGTAGATGCCTTTGCTAAAATGAGGCCTTTACCTTTTCTCTTTTTGTGCTTAATACGTTCTTTATTTCTCTTACATCACATCTTCTTCACTGACATTTTGAAGCTGAACCCCTCCTCATAGTAACATTCACTGGATAAGCAATGGAACTGTGTTTCTCTGATGATCACTGGGAGCAATGCAAACACAAATTCCTTTGTATTTTTTGACAGCGCTCTCTTGCATTCGTTATCAGTTATTTTGATGGCTATGGCTTTCTATACGTGAATGGACACAGACCGTTACTATTAACCTCACAACTATTACATCATAAACACCCTACTGTTATGGAAGAAAAGTTTGTTTTAACCATTCCACAAGAATCTTTGTGCTCAGTTAAACAGAGTTATTACTATTACTGTTGCTTCATTTCGATGAATTAATAAAGATGGTCTCACCATAATCCAGTCTTGTGAATGACCAACAAGAAGTGGTTTTATATATATTTTTCTATTTGATCACACTCTGTGTCATGCCCTACTATGCCCCACTACTGTGTATCTACACAGCGCACAGGGGAGTATCACCTGTAATAGAAAAAAAAAAAAATGTGCGCAATGGGAGAATCCCGTGGGAGTTAATTGTGTTAGACTCTTGAAGGACAAAGCAGGCGGAATAAGATGACCTGGTGACCGGTTTTCACAAAATGGTTCAAAGTGGCTCATATTCAATGGCTGTAGCATTAACAGGAGATGAGACGATTGCACAATGCCATAAAACTCACTATCTACAATGAAATCTGTGTCTTACAATCAAAGAAATGGCACTCCTTTCATTTGATGCCATATCTTTCCTACCAAACATTTTACAATTCATTCCTTTTATTATAGTGTTCAGTCAGGTAGAAAAAAAAAAAAAAAAAAAACCTCTCTTTTAATACTAGAGTTCTATTTCGGTCATACTCCATTCTTCGTGTCTATTGCTAAATTATTGGAAGCCTCAAATATTGCTAAACAAATCACTGATCTTGAAATTGGCAATACAGTTTAAGAGATCAGTGTTAATGCATCTTTAATGTTTTCTTCTTTTTTCCCCCTAATTTTGGGCAGGCTTGATTTAGAGCAGAAGAACTAATGAGCAGAAGAGGATAATTTCTGCATCAAAATTTTCTGACTTCTTGGGCTAACTCATGTAAAACACTATAGGCCTAAAGGTCTTGTAATAATCTGGCACCAGAGTATTTACCACAATATTTCAATGATCGAGCTAAAAGTTCGTCATTATGGAATTTGGTCTGCTATGTCCCACAGCATTAATTGCAAAAAGAGCAGCATAAAGTATGGGTAAATTAGGATTTTCTATAACTAGGGTCTGTTAACTGGATTGCGTGGACACAACAGCTAAAGTGTGCAACACTACTACAAACAGTTAACCTCACAAATTTGGAGTCTTCCTCGCAATTATCGACACATATAGTCAAGAAAAAGGACAATTCGCAGTAAAAAGCATTCTTACTTTCAACCTTGCTATGCTTCGTGTTGTGTGTCTTTATCTTTATTTCGGTATTGGTGTAAAATCTCTGTTATCATGTGCTTGAATTTATTGTGCCATGACATTTCTAAGTGATTGTATCTACATCTATATGTTCTCACTTGTATTCATTCAAAATGGAACATATTAATTGACTAAAGTAGCTGAGTAAACTAACTGCCTTACTGACCTATTCAAATCATTTGTTTTAATTCAAATTCTCAATTGATAAGTTTCTAAATGATAAAACAAGACAAAAAAAAAACTATGTTTACGTATTTGAATAAATACATTAAAATTAATCACAGGTTGACTTCCAATATGCCCGATGCTCTGTCACATGTGAGAAAGCATAACTGTGAATTAAACCACAACTTGTCTTAGAAGTCTTTGCAAGCTTGGTTTCTGCTCCAACAGCACATCAAGTAAATGTACAGGTCTAGATGTATCTGTGTGTTCATTTCTATGCAGAAAAGTACTGAGTGCAGTGGTCGGGTAGTACACTTACAAGTCAATGGTAAGCATGTGTGACCTCAACGACGGAGCTAATTGCGGCATAATTGTACCTGTGGAGAGCTCCTGCCGAGTTTAGTGGGCACAGCCAGCTGGGGTGCCTCGTGTGAGCCAGGCAGCAGTTGGTCAACAAAGGGTCCCCCGTAAAATGAGCAATTATTGAATTTGTTTGATGGATGACAGGGAGTACATACACTAAAATCAAACCCAATAGATCATGTGTACTGATGACAGATCTACAGTATATCAAGACGGAATTTTCATTTGGTAGACCAATCTTATAAAACAAATAATGCCTGTATTGTTGAGGAGATGCAGTTAATATGTATTTTTGAGGCGATGCAGCCATTGAGCCCTGTAGAGGGTATTGTTACAGATACAACACTACACCACTATCTTTTACCACAAATGTACACTTTGTGCATACCTTTTACATACGTAGTGCCTCACTCCAACATATCCACAGGTAAAGTCGTATCCATTATTTGTATGATGGTGCAACTATCATTGAAGACAAAATCTCTCAAGGGAATGGTACTCTATGTAATGAGACATTAGCGGTAGCAGAAAAGAAGAAAGGGAAAAAAAGACCTCAAACCAATCTTGTACACTTGACAATGGGGCTCACCGTGTCTTTGTGCGCCTTATTGCTGAAGTCGAAAACTGGGAGCAGGTCCTTGAAGCAGTTGAGGATCTCGTTGTGCTTGGCCATGTCGGTTGCTAGGATACAGCGGATGATGCCCTCCCGCACCTGTTTGAACATCTCGGGACTCAAGTTTTTGAAGATATTGCAGTGGGGCTGTTGGCCGGAGGAGAAGGAGAGAGAGATAGAGATGGGAAGGAAGGTAGGAAAGAGAAGAGCATGAAAAGGAAAAAGGGAAGAAGGGAGGAGAAGAAGTACAGAGATGAGGCATACAAAGATAAAAAGAAGGAGAGATGAGGAATGAAAAGAAACCGGGAAGAGCAAAATGGCAGACAGCAGAAGAAGAAGAAGAATGAGGGAGAAAAGAGAACACAAGGAAGAAGTGAAGAAGGAGAACAGATAGAAGGAGAACGAAGGACAGAAGGAGAGAGGAGATATGAAAAGAGGAGGAAGAGGAGGAAAATCAGAATGGAGGAAGACAGAAGAAAAAAAAAGAGGGGAAGATGAGTGAGAAAGGAGGAAAGCGGAGAGAAAGATAGGGAGAAAGACGAGGAAGAAGAGAGGAAGGGTAACAAACAGGAGAAAGTAGAAAGAGGAAATGGAGAAGAGAGAGGATGAAGAGAAAGGAGCAAGATAAGGGGAAGCAGAATGGAGGACAGTGGGAGAAGAAGTGATGGAAGAAAGAGAAAAAGAGATAGTAAGAAAGGATGAGGAATAGGAAGCCAAAGTGGTGTCAAGTGGAGGGGTGGGGGGGGGGGGGGAAGAGGGGAAGAAGAAGGGGAAAAGAGGAAAGAAGAGCCAGTTACATCACACTCATCATGACAAGTTTGCCTACCAAAGCTTTCGAGAAGCTCCTCTCATTATCCACTTTTTATGCGCTATTTTCTTTCCTTCCTCTCTGCATTTATTAGCAATTGATGGAGACATTTTGATATTTCTCAGTGAACAGCCTGACAATGTCTTTCAACCAATAAGGATTTGCTACAATGTAAGTACTGTATACCAGCATAATGCTTATTATCATGTTACACTTTCTACATCCCTTCTTTTTTTTTTTTTGTAAAGCAACATGATGGTATACGGTTTGCGCAATCATAATGAATGACAAATAAAAAGCTACCAATAACAAGATCTTCCATCTTTACGAACATCAAAGGAAAATTTGTTCAGGAATGTTCATCTCTGCCTAGTAACTGACACTCCTGCTTAACCCGTTAAGGATGGTTTGATTTTGCTACAAAACACATTTCCCATAGATGCTTGCCCGAGTATACTCGGGACTCAACCTCAACGGGGTTAATTTCACATGTGTAAAGAAAGCATGCAACATTTGACGCGAACAACCCCCTTGATTATCAACATTATCACTCCAGGCTCTCCTCTTCGTATCTTCCATTAGGAAAGCATGTGACATTTAAAGTGAACAACCAATTGATTTTCACAATGATTACTACAGGTCCTCCTCTTACCTTCTCAAGGATCTTGAAAGCCACGGAGCAGTGGTGGTTCTCGAGGGGTGAGATGTCGTTATACCTGATAGCGAGCTCCGTCCTCGCATTCACCTGTTGATGGGATAGGGAGATGGAGACCATCACATTACATTCCCACCTGTGTATTCACACCTCAGAAATAGGTGCATCCATTTTTTTTTAAAGACTTTCATGGGTCAGAGTCCGTGGAAATCTAAGATAAGCAGTGAATCCATGAGCCAAGACAGCCCCTCAAAAAAGAGAGCACAGACTTGGCAACGTGCCAACTGCCAAATCTATAACTGTCCTTGGTAATGCATTGAACTGGACATTTGCATATAGGCACTGAAATGGAGTGAATTAGGCATCTTTTAGTTTGTATACATACATGGGCCATGTGCTGTATCTTAATCAGTATCACCTCTGTGATCTTAACATAAGCCTAAAACCAGTGCACTTCAAAGAGGATGTATGCAAAATTCAATTTCATGTACCAACACATTAGGTGCTTGACATGTCAGGCAATATCCCATCCTACCCGCATTAAAAATACATTTAATTAGCCAAAATGCACTTAGTTCTTGAAAAACTTCACTGCTCTTGAACCAATTATGCATTTGTCAGGCAAACTATGTAGCATATTGCATTCATGACCATGCACTATTAATAAGATATTGCACAGATTACGTGGTCTCGCATGCCTGCACATTGGAGTTAAATCCCATGAAAACAAAAACAAACAAAAAACTACTAGTTATCCATTCATAGGATGTTAATTTGTGTAATTGCACAACACATATCAAGGTAAACTCATGCTCTTTAGTCCCAATGTATTTACTGTACAAGCAGAAAAATTGTGCAGCCCTTCAATTATGCATTACCACTGGAGTGAATGTCAAAGAGTAACAAATTATGCCAACACATTTAACAAACACTCAGCAGTCCAGAGCTGGCACCCATGAAGGATGGAAACTACTCTGATATTCTATCAGTAAATTTCATATATACTTTTGCTTGGATATACAAAGGAGATCTCATCTCCAATGCATCGTGGATTTTATATACAAATGCAAGGCCACCCCCTTGGTATTTCTCTACCACAGCTAATGGATTAACCTGTGTTAAGCCGTGGGGGAATGGCAGAACGGATTGGGTTATGAATTATTCATGTGATTTTGCCAAAGTTCCTTGTACTAATGGATTATTCTTCACTACAGATCACACACCATCAGGTACAGCAGGTCTCAAGGCTATTCAAGCACTGCCTGTCAATAAAACAAAGTACCAGGTACTGTCAAAGTGGATATTTTCGCGCGACTAATTTTTGGCGCTCGGCCAGGTAAGAAGAGTTTCATGTGTCTTTAATTCCATGGAGTCAACTGGAACATATGGCAAGCAAAAATCTTCATGTGCTTTTATTTTTGCACTCGTTTGTGGTTGCTCAAAAGCGTGAAAACTTCAACACCGCTAAAATTTCCACTTTTACAGTATAGGCCCTTCCATCTAGTGTGAGCCTATAAATCATTGCATAGTCACAGAGTTCGGGCTAGTAGAACTGGACCGTCAGTTGACATGTCAAGGAAAATCAATGAACAAGACAGAACGACTATATTAAAAGCAATCATTTAGAGGTGGGTGTGAATGGCTCATCCTCACAGATAGGTCTAGTACCAAAAAACATAGGATTTAAAACTGTTGTACGTTTCCCTCTTTGGCAGGGCCTCATCGTGTTACTGTCCGGATGATCGAGTTCGTAGCAAATGGCAGAATGTAATCATGACTAGACAAATGATCACACACATTAGATAGAGGACCAGTACTGGCAGTCCGCCTGAAGCTTGGTAGTCTAGTGGATATGACAACTGACTAATAATCAGGAGAACATTAGTTCAAGTGAAACCCAAGTATATACAGGTTGTATGCCCATGATTTTTTTGTTTTGTTTTGTTTTGTTTTTATCAAGGCTACCACTAACTAGAATTATCACTGAAGGTGATTAATACCCCTGCCCCTCTGTCGCTTTACAGTATGTGATGTCATGAGGGCAATGACGTTAATACCAAGTTTGTGCACTTGTTGAATTTGAAACAGAATAATTTTAGTTTACTGTACAATTACAGAGTTGACAATGAGTTCCACAAAGTTTGGGTAAAAAGTGTGGTTGCCATGGCATTGCATTGTCTGATACAAACACAAGGGACATTTTGCATAACTACACTTAAAGACCATCATACACACCAAATTTGACCTTCTATATAGCTTGAATGGTTTATTTTGATACAAAAATGAGTGGTTACCATGGCAACACATTTTCCTTAAACTAACACATTGGTGTCTTGCAAAACTACACTTCTAGATCATGATACATACTAAATTTGACTTTAATTGCTTGAATGATGGAAAAGTTATTCAATCTGCAAGGTTTTGGTAAAATTGTGGTTACCATGGCAATGGTTTGTGTGACAAACACAAAAATTATGTGTTCCACATCTATACCTCAGGGCCATAATGCCTACCAAATTTGGTTTCAATTGCTTGAAAACTGTAGAAGAAGTTCACTCCACAGGATTTTTTTTTTAAATGTGGTTACCATGGCAACGCATTGTCGGATACAAATAAAGGACATTTTGCAAAACTACACTTAAAGAGCATCATACACACCAAATTTCACATTCATAGATTAAATGGTTCAATTTGATACAAAAATGAGTGGTTACCATGGCAACACATTTTTCTTATATTAACACATTGGTGTCTTGCATAACTACACCTCCCGATCATCATACATACTAAATTTGACCATAACTGCTTGAATGATGTGGAAGTTATTCAATCCACAAGGTTTTGGTAAAATTATGGTTACCATGGCAACGCTTTGTCCGACAAACACAAAACTTATGTGTTCCACATCTATGCCTCAAGGCCATAATGCCTACCAAATTTGATTTCAATTGCTTCAAAACTGTGGAAGTTGTTCACTCCACAAGATTTCGAAGAAAACATGTGGTTACCATGGCAATGCTTTGTCAAGTACAAACACAAAGAGTCTCTTGCATAACTACACCTATAGATCATCATAGATACCAATTTTGAAATTGATTGCTTAAATACTATTGAAGTTATTCAATCCACAAGGTTTTGGTAGAATTATGGTTACCATGGCAACGCATTGTCTGACAAACACAAAAAACATGTCTTGCACATCTATACCTCAATATCATCATTTACCCTAAGTTTCATTTAAATTGCTTCTAAACTGTAGGAGGAGTTCACGACGCAAGATTTTGCAACAGACCGACCGACTGACCGCCCGCCCGACCAATATCATAATGATTCCTATATGCCCCCTTCACACTACGTGTGGCGGGGGTATAAAAACACTGAATAATTCTTGATGAGGGGCAATTTGTCATATCAGTTTAAAAAAAACAAAACTCCACAAAAGAAATCACAAATTTGAATAGACGGAGATTGACCTCAACCATAAAGGAAGCGGGGAAAAAATTCTTCACAATTTACGGGGCCCTCCTCCACACCCGATATCTACTTCCAAGAAGCCATGACTGGTTCCAACACTCCACAGAGGCAAAATTGCTTTTGGCACCACATGCCTCTGTTCCAAACACTACTGAAATATGCCTCCACCCCCCCCCCCCCCCCCACAAACCAAGTGATACCCCTGCATTCCTGAAGAGGGAATTTCCCTCCCCTCCACAGACACCAAACGGTCTACGCACCTGGTACGCATTATTGTAGCCCGGATGATCGAGGTCATGACAGATGGCAGACGTAATCATGACTAGACACTCTAAGTCGCCGATGAGTTTGGGCATGTCGACCAGCCAAACGATTCCGTACATCTGCGACAAGAAGGCAGAGAATATTAGCAGTAGCGGAAAATGGAAGATTAATCGCACGACTATCATGAAAGCAGTTGAGATCTGGCTGAAGTACAATCTACATGCAGGGCCAGCGGAACCGGGGGGACCAGGGGGGCTCGGGCTCCCCCCCCCCCCCCCCCCACACACACACTTTTTTGCACCTGTACATAGGAATACATTGTACATAGGATGTCACGACATTTTGAGCTTTTATTTACCCAAAAAGTAACACTAGAAACCATTCAGTTGAAGAAATACGAAAGTGGCACCCGATGTTGAGCTGAAGGCCTTTTTTTTTTTTTTGCTTGTTAGCTCATAAAATTCGGAAGTGCCCCCCCCCCCTCCCCCAAACACACACACACACTTTTGAAAACATGGCACTGGCCATGACATGTACCTTAATACATTGAAATGTGATAGAAGGGCTACTTTGTGTGTGAATGTGTGAGTTCACACCTTTTAAATTGTTATTCGAATATGACCTGAATCAAACTACAACAACACATGCTTACAAAAGGTTTATCATATACAAACATATAAAAAAATAAATGTACATGGAAAACTACATATTTCTCTGAAGGGTTGAACAAATGGAAACTTTCCAATTTCAAGATTGATAAATTTTCTTGAAGATGAGGATATACTCCTCTGGATGAATTTTCTTACCATCTGTGAGACACAAAAGCAATGCTTGAAATTGTGGAATGGAACGTTGTTGTAATGCCGAAACACTTCAAAAAGGAAGTTCTGTAGAATAGGCATCTGGAAAGGAAAACAAAAACAAAAATTAATTGGTAAGTATTTCATTTCATTTCATTTCATTTCATTTCATTTCATTTCATTTCATTTCATTTCATTTCATTTCATTTCATTTCATTTCATTTCATTTCATTTCATTTCATTTCATTTCATTTCACTTAATTTCATTTCATTTCATCTATTTTCTATTTACAACAAAATCATAGCAGTCATAAACACAGCATGATTTATGAATCCAAAATATTTCACATACATCAGTAAGTACAGTAAATTGTTACAGGTATCATGACAAAGGGAGCAAAGTTTGAATGAAGTCATATGGAATAATGGAATTTATTTGAATTGGATTAAACAATGGATAATACAGAGAAGATATACATGTAGGCCGTTGGAAATGGAAGATTGCTATTAAAAAGGCTTAGCTTTATCTGGATGTGTGACGTGTGATGATCTGGATGTGTTGTGTTACATACGTTTGTACTGTATACAAAAACATTTGATTATCTGCAGTCATTCATTGCAGCAATTTAAGAGAAACACATTCGGATTCAAACATATATTGTGTCTTTTTTCACTGTTTATTGTTAAAATCTTTTCATGCAGCAATTTAAGAGAAACACATTCGGATTCAAACATATATTGTGTCTTTTTTCACTGTTTATTGTTAAAATCTTTTCATGCAGCAATTTAAGAGAAACACATTCGGATTCAAACATATATTGTGTCTTTTTTTACTGTTTATTGTTAAAATCTTTTATGGCTGTAGAGTCTCATGGCACTGTGTGAACAATGGTGCAAAGATAACCCTTAATTTCTCAAGATTTGAATCCAGTATTAATAGTCTCTACACAAACATTTCTTCAAAGTTCTGCATTTACAGAAAGACATATTGAAGCTGTAGCTCCAAACTACATTGTCAGTATAGCAATATTCAATCCCAAATTGTGTGGAGACCATGCGTGCATATCAATGGCCATTACCCCAACAGAAGTGTGCACGTGCTTTAGGCCTGCTGTGTACAATATGTGCAATGTACAGCTGTGTGCCATGCTCAAAGTGGAATTCAAATTATCCCTAAATATACTTTATATGTTCATTTTTTTTATCTACCTTCACTGATATAGTTTTTGTATGCTCCACTGCTTTTGCTGCATTCAATCAATCCACAGATATACAAGGGGTAAATCCCACTAAACACATTGCAGGCAGTGCTACACTGCTGAAATCGACACCATGATTACTGCTGTGATTCTTCCAGCATAATCTGAAATGTCACGCCAACTGATAGTGTGTTTTCTGCCATTATTTTTCTACCATTATTCTAATACCACTATACTTCAACCGTGAATAATGCTAGGAAAACCTATCTTTATTGTTTTTTCTTTATTTATTTTTTCCTCTTTTTTTTTCAGCCAGACAGAAATTTATCTACAAAAACACTTCTTGCCCAAGTTAAATAACCTTTGATCATGAGGGATTTGTCCAAAATGAAATCAGAGCACAAATTATATGTCTAATACAGCATACCTGGGCCAAGTATTATGGAAATACATGCAATGTTCTTTCCTTAATTTTATGAGTAGGATGGATGGACAGATGGACAGATGGAAGGATGACTGGACTTGATAAAATATTTCATGCCTCTAGTACTCTTTGTGGTGGAGGCCTCAAAACACATCATTTCCAATAACAACATATCACAATACAATAAAAAGACAGTTGCTAATAGTAACTATCAGCAAATTCAAGTAGCGAATATATAAACTTTACATTCATCACAGTTTGCTATTGAGAGAAGTCAGTTTGTATGTGAAAAGGATATTGCTTCCGTGCACAAAAGAGAATCTTCAATCTTATGCACACACCAGTCTCACATTTCATCGCTGAATACGAACGACGTTAACTACAGGGCACGTGCGTAATTACGCACTGGAATGAAGGACAAATGCCATAGAATTACGGCTCATTGTTCACGAGTGTATCGAGCTCGCTGGCCTTAGGGAAACGCGTGCTCTAGTCCTCCATTTCCTCAGTAGTAACCTTTCCTGCCCCACAACACAAGTCAAACACAATGGTGTGTGCAACATCACGCCCCCACGAGAACCCAGCCCCGAGATACTTCCCACAAATGCAGAAAACCCAGTGGACCTCAAGGGGGGGGGGGGGGGGGGGAATATATCTTCTGCATCTTTTGTAATGTTTTTTCCTCCTTTCCCATCTTTTCCATGAATTCTTGCTGTTCCTTTGAGTATGCCGGCCCCTAGCGAATTTGTGCTCCTTGTCGTTTCATTTTGCCATGGATTTCAGAGGCATAATTCTAGCTAATGATACCCCTGAATCAGAGTTGCAAGAAAAGACGCAAGCAGGGAAGGCCAGGGCATACAGTGTTCCTCGGTGCAGCCACATGAGAGCTGTACGCAATCCAAAAGGCAAAGGGGGGGGTAGCACTTTTGATTTTTAAATGTTCTACCTTTATAAGAGATTGTCCACTTTTTTACCTTGTTGCTGTTCATTTTACTTGTTTAATCCATTTACGACAAGGTGCTTAAACCCCAGTAGAATTTGCGGACGGCCAATTATGCTCTGTGCGCAATGGAATTACATTGCTACATTACTGGAATATGTGTAATCTCATAATGTCATCATCCTTGTTCAACGTGTACCAGTATTTGTTTTGGGTTTGTCAGCCTATTGTTTTATCTGCTTAAAGACAACAATGAATTCCACAAATCTATGCATGGCACTATCATATTTTATGTAATACTGTACAAGATTTGAAATAATAAAGATTGTGTGGAATTCCCCTTAAATATTTTGGATATCTGATCCACAAATGGCAAAGAAAGCCAGTTGTTCATTGGAGCAGGCAAACTATAGGACTTGCTACATACGGTACACCTCTAAAATTGGCCTACTGATTGCCATAAACAAAATACGCCCAGGAAGGCGCCAACTCTTAAAAGATAATAGGAAAACAACTCTTGCGAGAATAGCAACTTCTTGTGCCAACAGCCAATCAGGGAGAAGATTTCTTGTCATTACTATGACAGCAATATTGCCATTCCAGCAAGAGTTGCTATCACATTAAGTATTTTTTTTTTTTTTTATGAAATAGCTAGGCTCAGGTCATTCCCTCCCCATGACCCCAACAGTCTTCTCACCTCGATGTTGAACTTCGAGATGAAGTCCAGGTCGATGTACATCTGCTGGAGGAGGAGCATCATCTCAGCATCCTCCCACTGCCAGTTGTCGAACGTCGGCTGCCTCAAGTACTCCCTGATGTCGTCGGTCAGCTGCAGGTGTCTGCTGGAGGTGCGCAAAAAACCACACAGAAATCTCCGGTCAAGACTATTGCCTTCACGAAAAGGCAACAAAAACCATCTCGCTGCCCCTACCCTACTGATACAACGTCCAGTGCTAACACTGATATACTGTGTGGTAAAAAAAGGAATGTTCGCCGCATGAAATGTTCACAAATTGCCACTGGCATTCAATGTATAGATCTACAGCGTAAACAAGAATTTTCGCATCCATTTTAATTTTGCAAATCTTGGCTCTCAATGAATTTGTGACATGGAAATGCATGCAAACATTTCTGGTTGTACAGTACTGTCTATGCCATTATTTTGTGGGGTTGCTTTTCGCCAATTCGCCAACACATCAAGTTATCAGCTCTGATCCTAACATGAACGCAAAAATGCACACGTACATTCTTGCTTCAATGGGGACTGTACTCCACAATCGCAAATTTAACCATTAGTGAAATTGCCAGGAAGTAAGAATTCATGAAAAATTAAGCTTGTTATCAAAATACAGTATATGTTGTATACAGTAACTTATAAAATAATACTAATATGATGGTGCTACCTACAATCAGTCATCTACAGGCATTATGCCACCATAATCAGAAAACTTTTATCAATGTCAAGATAATTTTACAATAGATGCTGTCCTTGACTGAAGTTGTTAATGTTGCTTGTGGGAGACATCCAATCATGTATCAAACATAATAGAATAATTAGTGTTCTTTAGAGGGCAATATTTCCAGATGTCTCACCCCCTACCAAATACAGAAAACTAATAAGAGTCTGGCAATACATTCAATCAACACTTTCGTGACAAATTTCAGAGCGAGACAAATTCTTTGTGGATGGGCACTATGAAGTTTCATGACCTGTCTTTTAAACTTTAGTATAACATCTGCAAGGGGAAGATGGGGAAAATGCTGACATTCATCATAAACACCAAACATGATTGATCTACATTGAACATCTCAGACTACCACCAATCTTTTTTGTAACAAAGGAAAAGAACTTCCATATTAAACTTTCCAGGATGAGGAAATTTGCAGAAAGTATTAATTACATGTACGGTACATTGACTGTTCGGATTTTCCTCTTGTGCAGAAGGGTGCAAACTACAGTGAACGTACAATGATTGAAAAATGAAGCATAATGCCAATTATATAAAGTGACTCAGCATTCATATTGCCTGATAATAGGCAGGAATTGCCACAGACCAGACTTAAAGTTTCTCTGATGAGCAGAGATTGGTGTCTTAATAAACTATGAGCCATGGACAGGTGTGTCATAAAACAAAATAATTCAGCAAACATTGAGCCTAAGTGGAACGATCTTGATAGCAAATTTTGGTGACAATATTATGCTTTGCAGTATAGATCATTGTTCTTGTTAAAGTGCTTAAGGAGCTAATACACAGCATCATCACGTCGAATTATCCACTTCAGAAAATGTGGCATGGCCTCCGTCACTCTGCATGAGCTGAATTGCATCAATGCCGCCACTCACTGGCATTTCCCGTATACTGATTTAACTACACTGTCTGCAAATGTGAACGCTAGGCCTTTTTACAGATGGGAAGAAAAGACTGCAGAGTTGCCATGCATAGTTCATGTATATCAAAGGATGAATACAACTCCCATTATCAATCACCCCCTCCCTGGAACAAAAAAAAAAGCAACAACAATGCCACTATGTATATAACTTTACCCTCTACGAGCTCACATAATCCATGTCATAAAAGTTTCATTACATTGAAGTCACATTTTGAGGCAGGTGATGACCCGTAACCAGGCAACACCCAACATAATCTCTGGCACGAATCACATCAGAACGAAAAAGATGGCCGCCACTGCCGCCGCCGCCGCTCCGAACCCCTGGCATAAACATATGCCTGCTAGTGAGCATATGCCAAAAAAAGGCACTCGGAAACTTATTCGGAGTGACGTGTATTTGTAAACAGGACATTAAGCATGGTTAGGCATTAAATTGCTGCATGCATGCAATGTGTTTGACATTAAAGGGAACAGTTTGCAACTCACCCCATCCAGATCTTGCTAAAACTAGAGTATCTGAGAGAGCATTTCCCTGTTATTTTGGGAGACATCAGTCAGAGCTAAGTGCTGCAACTCACGAGATTTTGCTGAACTTCTCCCAGACTCTCCTCTGCTCGTCCTGTGTCTTCCTGAGCTTTTGTTTGTAGAAAGGCAACTGGTTCTGTGAGCTGGCCACAAACTCCTTGGTAAGACCGAGCCAGCTGAGGTGCTCTACACTCTAGTATACCAAAACAAAAACAAAGTATAAAATGAATAAATGAATGAATGGATGGATGGATGGATGGATGGATGGATGAATGAATAAATGAATGGATGGATGGATGAATGATTGAATGAATGATTGAATGAATAGATGGATGGATGGATGGATGAATGAATCAATGAATGAATGAATGAATAAATAAATAAGTGAGCTGGCCACAAACTCCTTGGTAAGACCCAGCCAGCTGAGGTATTCTACACTCTGGTATACCAAAACAAAACAAACACACAAAGCATTTATAAGGTAAATGAGTGAGTGAGTGAACGAATGAATGAATGAATAGATAAATAAATAAATGAATGAATGAATGCATGAATGAATGAATGAATGAATGAATGAATGAATGAATGAATGAATGAATGAATGAATGAATGAATGAATGAATGGGTGAATGAATGCATGAATATCTAACTGAATGAATATATGAATGAATGACTGAGTGAGTGAGTGAACTGATCACACACTCCATGGTCATACCCAGCCAGCAATGCTTTCTACACTCTGTCATACCAAAAAGACAAACAAACAAAACATGAAATGACTGAACAAACAAATCAAGCAAAATATGAATGAATGACTAATTGATTGACCAAATAAAGAATTAAGGAACAAATGAATATATAAAGGCATAACTGAATGAGTGAGTGAGTGAGCGGTTTAGGTGCCCAATCCAGCCCTGTTACACAGGGCCCATCGTAACTGTAGCAAAATGTGTAACATCTATATAAAATGGCTATTCAAATCCTTGTAGTCCCAACAGCCGGATACACTGCAATTATTAACTCTGAATGACTTGCTTCAGCAGTTCTTAAGTGATACATCTGCATACATTTCCAGCATAAACTAGCAGCAACTAATGTGCACCATTTGGATTCTATGTGTGTGTGTGTGTGTGTGCGCGTGTGTGTGTGTGTGTGTGTGTGTGTTTGTTTTTACAAGAACATGAAACAAAAACCACATGTTCATAGGCACCTTGATAGAGGAATTGTTAAAACCTTCAAAATATGTCATAAGTGTTGACATCCCTGTCAAGATTTCCTTAAAGGCATTGTGGTAAGGGACAACAAAACTGATACAAGCTGAAAAAAGACTGTTTTCATGTTTTCCTGAATGGACTATAAAGTGGGCTTTAATCAGTACATCCATGTTAATCATTAACCTCCTTCCCCATCTACCCTACTCCCCCCCCCCTAACCTTTGCCCTTTCACCTTTCACCTTTCACTCTTAGTCACTCTTTTCTCCAATTCCTGTTGGAAAATCAATCCCCCGAGAGTTTGGTAGACTAAGGAATGGGATGGGATCTCATCAGGCAAGCACTGAAAGGGGACGGATTTTTACTCTGAGCACGGGTAGGGGTAATAAAATATAGATGCGACCACGGATGCGAGAGAAGAAAGTGAATGGGAGACGCGGCCTGAAACGAGTGAGTCGGACATGACACCTGACAACACATGGGGCACAAAGAACAAAAAATAGATAAGGGGTTTTTCCCCCTTTACGTCCTATGCAGTAGTTGATTTCGTGTCCCTTGACACTCGTCTTCACACATTCGACGCCGATTTGCAAATTGAGTTGGGATGGCCAATGACGGGTGATAAATTGATACCAGACTCGAGAAGAACGTGTTATATTCCTCTGGTAAAAAACTTTTGAGTTCAATAAATACAGTATCTTGACAATGTAAGGGTACTGGTCACCTTCACCTTCAGGGCTACCAGCATTCACATATTAAAATTGATGAGGTTCAAAAAGAGCAATCAAGCAGATACATGTACTTACCAGTTAACATGAATTTCACTGCGCAAAAATGATTTCCATATAAGGAAAAGCTTTTATATTCTCTATGATAGCAGGCAACTGGGTGTCATATGAAATATCCGAGTTTCTCTTGCAGGATTCTTGGGGGAGGGGGAGATTGTCCTTTGGTGTTCTCATCCTCAGGGGTAATTGTCCGTGAGGCGTGGGAGGTAATTTTCCTAAGGAACAACTGTCCTTGGGAGTAACTGTTCAGGAGTAGTTGGCCTAGGGATAATTGTCTGAGGGGTAGTTGTCTTTTGGAGTCAATATATGGTGACCTGTGCTATGGCAGGCACTGTGATAGACTACCAAAAAGGACTATTGCTGCGGGAACTATTTCCTTCCATTTTTTATTTAAAAAGAAAAAAAGAAAGAAAACAAAAACACTTAATTTGCAGTGAACAACAATATGCATTGACAGGAATTTATTTGTGTGTGTTGGTGTGTGTGTGTGTGTGTGTGTGTGTGTGTGTGTGTGTGTGTGTGTGTGTGTGTGTGTGTATGTGTGTGTTTGTGTTTTAGATATGAGAGAAGCTACTTCAGGAAAATGCCTGCTGTATTTGATATGTATACTTAGGTTGATAGAGTATCCTTAATTTAGGTATCACACAAATTTCGAATGAATTCTTCTGCATCCCTCCCTCCCATCCCCTATCCTTTCTAATCCTCTTTCCTCCCCACCTCTTCAACTTGCTCCTCTACTTTCTTCTCTTCACTTTCCCTTCCCTCCCCCTCCCCCTAACTTTCCCATCTCGTTCCCTTCCTCCCCATCCCCATTCCTTTAGTCCTCTATTCCTTGAGCTCACCATCACAATCTACATTCAGTCCCACATATTTGATTGTTTGTGTGTTATTGTTTTTTTCTTCTCCCTTCCAAGTTCTCACGTATTCCCTTAGTCATGATCATCCATGACGAGCAAAATGTCATCAACAGTTTATAGCACATCCCTTGGCAACAACAGTGATGTTATCACATAAAAATGTTGACCTACAAAGTAGATTTTGATCCAGGAAAAGGAGAAGGAAATTTTGGCCTGAAATATGAAACAAGACATGTCAAGATATTGTCAGTTTTGGTGACACTGAAGTACCACAGTGTACAGAAAATGACAGAGAATGAAATGCTTCTTCTCTAGAGTTCATCTCACTTGTGTGTTTAAAGGCAGAAACCAATTTCCTACCAAGCCTCTACACTCCCTTTCCTTCACCTGTGTTGTCATGGCAAAAATCAATCTTAAGACGGCATTTTGGTGACATACCTTTCATAATACATACAATATGTGACCCTATACATCACAACCCCCCCCCCCCCGCCCCGCCCAAAAAAAAAAAGAAAAAAAAAGGCACACACACCAAATCTATGTGGGTACTCAAAATAGGTGTAATTGGTCGGAGTCATTTTCTTTGTTCCTTTTTCTGAAAGGGCAATTCTTCTTCTACAAAATTCTGAAGCTTGAAATCATAAAATGACTGGGTAACTGTCTTCTTTTACAGTTTTTCTACAACATTTTTTGGTAAAATAGTGTGATTAGGTATGTCTTTGATGCCCCTTTTCATTTCTCAAAAGCCCTTTAAATGCTCTTCACTTTCAACTCTTGTCAGTCCCATCTCAGCTAATTTTGGGAGAAAAGTGGCAGCAAAATATGTGAAGATTCTTTTCTTTTCTTTTTCTTTTTTTTACATCCCCCCCCCCCTCCCATTAGCAAAAAAAAGATAGACCCACCCCTGGTGGGTTTCTCTACATTTTAGAGGTTTAAAAAGGCAAATCACCTCAAAGCAGGAGCTGCATGGCTGCACATACTCAAGGTTGAAGTAACAAACACTCAGCCAACACTAAACTAACCTTGAATACAGTGAAAACTAAACCTTCAGATGTAATCACATGTATTAGGAATGCTATTTATTAATTAACTTTTCATTTGCGGGGGGGGGGGGAGGTAGAGGGAGATACACTGGTCAGATCTAGGGGTGAATTCAATACATGGCTTCTGTTAACACACCAGGAAATACAGTATGCTTTGACCCCCCCCCCAAAAAAAAAAAAAAAAAAAAAGGAGGGGGGGGGGGGGAAGGGGGGAAAATAAAAATACGTACACAAAGGTTGAAAAATGACAATGGAAAAAAAATCATGAAATTGTTCAGATAAACCCTCAAATAGAAAACTTATATCTGAAAGAGTATTTTTTTCTTTCTTGCTTCAAGACAAACTTTCAAGGACCATCTCATCATCTCCACTACACACTCACCTCTAGTTTGTCCCTGAATTCTTCAACTTTATTGCGGAGTTCGTAGACGACGGTGGGAATCTCTCCACCATCAATAAGCACTTTCTTCTCTAAGAGCTCCAACCTGGACGGGAAATATACAAAATATGTAAAAAGGAAGAAAAAGAATCATTGAATGAAAGACACAGACTTTCCTTGTCTAGAATTTGTTGACATCATCATATGACTGTTAGATAATCAATCACACACAGAGGAAGTTTAAACATTGAATATCGTCGGCTGAGGACCGGAAGGACTGCAGCACAATTTTGGAGGGGTACTGAGTTATTGGTATGTTGTGGAGCTCGACCTCTTCTACATTATGGTGTTGTTCAAAATTATTTGGATTTTCAGTAAAATGTTGAAATTAAAACCACAAGGGTATTATTTTACCCTATGAATAGAACAATGCTTTAGATCATGACTGCGTGGGAAAGAAAACTTTAAAGGCAGTCTTCTTGTAATGCTGATTTCCTAGACCACCCGACATGCTCTCATAAAATTATCAATATCTCCGCTACCGAGTATTTTTATGAGTCGTGTTACATATGAAATTAAAGCGGAAGAATAAGGGAATAATGTCATGTCATTTTGAGAAAATTGACCCTTCTCGACTTTCGGATCCTTTTGTTGTAGCGGGTCACATATACCGAACCTCTCTTTGAGACACACCTCCACCATTTTAAAGATATACCCCACCCTTCTTTGAGATTTAACCCATCCTTCTTTGAGACTTATCCCATTCAGATGCACACAACCCATGTTTTAGATGTACTCCCCATCCATCTTGGAGAGATACCCTCACTAAGACACACCCAAAGACTCTTTGAGATGTACCCTCATCCCTCTTAAGCCCTTCTCTACTCCTCACAGAAAATCATCCTCATCCCTCTTTTGAGATATACTACACTCCTCTTCACAATGTAGTCTCTCTCCTCTTTGAGACGCACTCCACGGGTCCCTTGGATGTGAGCATGCACAAGATGAGGCAACAAGTTAATCTTACTAAGATGTGAACTCATTCACTCGGAGCAATCACTCATCCAGCTCTCTTGTGGACATACCCATTACGGGAAGCTAACTCTCCCGCTAAACTGCATGAGCAAACAGTATCTCGTAGAACATTACAAACAATGACTGTGGTCCTTCTTCTCCACCTCCTCTTTTCAAAATAATGACCCCTAGTAGAATTCTCCTCCCCTCCTTGCGATACTCCTAACTCATTTTGAAAATATATTCTATTCTTCTTTGAGATGCAACCCATCCCGCTAAGACATACTCCATGAGGTACACCAAATTTATCTTTGAGATGTACTCCATCCATCTTGGAGACATACCACTTGAGGCACACCAAATTCTTCTTTGAGATGTACCCCATCCCTCTGAGATGTACCCCATCCCTCTGAGACATAACCCCTGGGGCACACCTAACTCTTCTTTGAGATGTACCCCATCCATCTTGCAGACCTACCCTCACTAAGACATATCCAACCCTCTTTGAGATGTACACAATCCGTCTTCGGGGCACACCCCCATGGACATCCATCCTACCCCTCTGAGAAGTACCCCATACATCTTTAGGACATATCTCCATTAACCTGTTGAGGACGGGTTGATTTTGCTACAATACGCATTTCCTAAACACGCTTGCCCGAGTATACTCTGGACTCCTCCTCAACAGGTTAAGACACACCAAACTCGTCTCTGAGATGTATACCCATCTGTCTTTGAGACATACCCCACAGACACCCACCCCTGCCCCTCTTTAAGATATATCTCCATCCCTCACAAAGATATACTGCATTCCTCTCCGTAATGTAGCCCTTCTACTCTTTGAGATGCACTCCACTGGTCCCTGAGAAGCGAGAGTAAATGAGATGAGCCAACAAATCTTGGTAAGATGTGAACTCATTCAGTCAGAGTCATCACTTATCCAGCTCTCTTGTGAACATTCCTATTACAGGAAGCTACCTCTCCAGCTAAACTGCATAAGCAAACATCATCTCATAGAACATCACAAACAATGACTCCTGTTCTTCTCCTCCTCTTCTTTCCTAAATGTTGACCCAGTTTGCAAGGCATTTACACTGAAAAGAGGAATTGATTTACAGAAAAGTAAATATATTCAACAAGGGAACGAAGACAAATGCGAAAGTACTCTAGAATTCCTGTGGGAACTGACACATGAGGCAAAAAAAAAAAATTAAAAATTAAGGACCCCATGACTGTGAATCACCTCAACTCTCACTAAACTTGTACAACAAAGCATTAAGGCAGGTCATGTCATTTTGCCTACTGGATTTTGACTAGCAAAAGGCAGCAAAAATGAAATGTCTTTGGCCTATATGACAGACATGACTTCTATAAGTTTTCATCGTTTCATTGTTGCTGTGTTTTTGTTTTGTTTTTTGTTTTTTTTTTAGATTGGTGAATGAGATATCCTTGATATCTTGGTTGTTTGTTGTTGTTGTTGTTGTTTTTTTTGCACATTACATCCACAGGACAAGGAATGTTTACTAAGTGAGGTCACATGGCATCACATGGCAAAAAGAACACTCTCGTGACTCCAACACAATGACACGTTTTCTGACTCGCAAACATTGAACTGACGAAAACTCTCTTTGCAACTTCCTACAAAGTGCGTGACCCTGATTTTATCATCTCTCTCACAACCCGCCAGATGCTACATTTGATTTTCGTTAACCAAACATTCCACATAGATCTCAGCCTGGGTACACTTTACTCAGAAGCAGTAGTGAAAAAGTTATCCCTTTGTGCGCTTTGACTACTGACTGGAACAGAAAACCCCATTGCATTGTACATACTGTGTAAAGTCCTGGGCTCTGAAAGGGTTAAAAGCCTATCCAGATGACATACTGAGTAAACCACATGTGACACCCTTATTCCGGCCATACCTCCCCACCCCCCCCCCTTCCTCCTTCATCCCATTACCCTCCACCATCAATACCACCGTCATCCCCACCACTACCACCACAAACACCCTCTCTGCTGACACATGTTCCTCCAAAGGAACAGCATCCCCCCCCCCCTTGTTTCTCCTCCACCTTTGAAAAGATGTATCGATCCATCTGGCATTGTTGATGTAAATTGAGCCGAACAGATTGATCTTTTCAGTGCATGTTTGCAAAACAGTCACAGCCATGTGGACAGGTCCTTGCATATAATATCTTTATTTTTTTTTCCATTTGATGCCGATTGATCGGATATGACATTCCCTCTCTCCACCTGCTGCCCCTGGCTGCAGGGGGAAAAAAAATCCTTCATGTCAAGGAAATGAAGGATGAAGATAACATTTTATCTGATTTATGGCAAGGCTAATAGAGGAAAGGGGAGAGCGAGATGGAGAGAGAGATAGCTCCTTCCACTTTTCCTGTCAAAACCAAATGTTGTCAAGATCAAACAGCACAAACGGCTAATGCAAATCTGTAATGTCAAGTTCAATGCTATGCACTTCCAAGCAGACATGCCTTGCATCGTGATATTTCTGTTCTATCATCTCACAATATTGACTGGCTCCACAAGTTTCAGTGTGATTGTCTCGCCATGTGGAATGTTTCCCGACCAAGGATTGGTTTAGGTGATCGATCTTTGGTGCATATTTGACTGCAAACATGGGAGGCATTAATGTCTAAGTTTTGTGTTTGTATGACATGCCTTCTGGAATAACACTATAAAGAAATGTCATATATTCAGAAGCTTTGTGAATCAAATCAAAGACAATGTAAAAGAAATTTGTACCTTGAGCCTTTCCTTTTCATTTCTCACATTTTCTTACATCCCTCTGCATGTATCAAGTCATACCTATAAAGACACACATTGTCATGCGCCGAAAGAACCATGTGAACACTCATTATTCAAGGAAGGTGTGCCCAGAAGAAAAACACCAGTGTGGCCCATAAGGGTAACACCCACCTTGCATGCAATCGCGGCATTATTCCGGGATTACAACAATATAACATATGATGATATGAAATAGTGCATAAAAATCTGAGATCAGAAATTTTACATCTGTGATGCCTTGCAAAGATGGCATTTCTTTATAAACTTTTCTCATGGAGGTAGTTCTGTCCCCTTCAGTGTGGTTTTTGTCAGTCATGAGTATCCCCTAGCCAAGATGTTAAGGGAGCAGGGGTGGGGGTGGGGGTGGGGGGTGGGGGGAGGTAGGTGACAGGACTACCAATCTTTACCCACTGAGGTTGGAGAGAATCCAAGATTCAACCAGGAAGACGACCATGTGGTGGTTGCATCTAGTCCAAACTAATTTCCCAAACCAAAATCTAAATCTAAATTCTCACATCAGTACCTGGGGAGATATTTACTTCTTCATCTTTTTGGGGGACTCCAGCAGACTTAGGGAGACTTTAAGGGAGCTTTTCATTGCTATACCCATCAAAGACAGTGATTTCTCAGATAAAATAGAGTAAAACAGCAAAAACAAAATCCAAAATTGCTACAGAGATGATTTTAATCCCTTAAAGAATAGCCAAATGTCACAGACACATAATGTGTGTCCCTGTCACTGTATTAGTATACCAAGGTTTCCACTATATAGGAGACTACACCTGTCCTTCTATAATTACCCCCTCTCTCTCCCTCTCTGTCATTGTCTGATTGTTCAGGGTCCATGCTACAGCCCATTTTTACAACAAAATGAGAGAGAATTTGAGATACACATAGTTTACAGAAATAAAACAGGGGGAGAGAAACAAAAAGAGGAGAGGGGGAAAGAGGGAGAGAGGAAGAGAGTAGGAGATGGAAAAAGGCAAGTGCTGAAAAAAAATGTAAGAGATAGATAGAGAGAGGCATACAGACAGACAGAGAGTGTGTGGAAGAGAGAGGGAGAAAATGGGGGGGATATGAGCTGGGGATGTTTGACAAAGAAAACAAGTCAATCTTCAAATTTAAGTTTCACTTAGAATTTTGGTATGCAACTGGTTTTCCTGCTTAGTTCAATCAGCCCTTTTAACATTCACTTCAAATTGTTAATGATATTTACAGAAAAAAATATATTATCTATTTCATCTCGTCCATTGACGGCTGCATGAAAAAAAGTCTCCTAAATGTTCATTTTCATCAGACAGTTAGAATAACATTGAAGACACAACAATAATCTTAAGCTGATCTTAACTTTTACGATCGACTCATACTTTCTATGTGAAACATACATCTGGAGACAGAGAAAAATTATCAGCCAGATGAGAGAAGAAAAAAGGACACAGAAAGAGATGGAAAGAAGAAAAAATGAAGATGACAGGGGTTGACTGTTAACTTTATGAAGACAGGAGACAGAAAACAGATCTATGCGAAGACAGAGGGAGAGTAAGATTAAAGGGAAGGTACAGTATTGGTGGAGATGAGAATTGGGCTTTTAACTTTTTGCACGATACCAAGAAAACACTTATGATATAGTACCGAACATACAATTTTAAGAGAAATCCAAAGTTTATTTGATGAAAATCGGGTTTGGAATGACTGAAATATCCAAAAACAAAGTAAAACAAAGCGACTGTAATAAAGTATAGGTCCCACACTTTATTAGAATCGCCCTTTTTTGGATATCTCAGCCATTTCAAAACCAATTTTCATCAAATAAACATTGAATTCCTCATAGAATTACATGCTCTTTCATATTTCAGAAGAGGTTTCTCATTATCTCACCAAAAAAAATGTTAGAAACCGGAAATTAGGTCTCAACCAAAACTATACGATCCCTTTAAGAAAAAAAGAGAGAGGCAGAGAAAACCTTTGTCTGATTAATAAGAAAAGCAACCATTAGAGAAAAGGGAAAGAGAGAAGAGAGAGAGGGGAGAGAGAGAGAGAGAGAACGAAGGAAGGAGGGAGAGGAAGAGGAATAATATTGACAGAGACATGGCTGACAGGGAAGAAGTGCAGACAGGCCAAGGGACCATGGAATAGATGAGACACACAGTGCTGTGAAGAAGAGCACCGAGCAATAATTGTGACAATAACAATCATAAAAGCTAGACAGATAGACTATAGGAACAGTGACAATAATAATCATTAAGGGCAGACAGATAGATAATGGGAGCAAAGAAACTGGAAGATTAGATGAAGACAGTGAGGCAGAGGGCAAAAGATGAAGATTGGGACAAGAGATACGAAGAAAAAGCAGAGAAGATGTACATGACTGCCTCCTGAGGCTTAATTCCAGATTTACGAGCTGGGGGAGGGTGGAGGAGGGGAACTTTCAAACAAATTATCTCAGAGTTTACTGCTTTGATGATATAAAAATTGAGTCTTCACTGCCTATCTGCTTCCAAGAGAGTCTGGTCTGCTAGAATTGGCTCAGCTTGACAATGATTCAAAGAGGAAGGAAAGTATTTTACTAGAAGGAGCTACATCAGTCTGGGTGATGTCTTTTTGGTTGTGTGACCGTATAGACACATAGTCATTAACCTCTCGTCTCCCCACATATGAGTTCCAGCAGCATTTATACAATTAAAGTGTATCTATACTCAAAAAATTTGATTCTCTGACATTGTAGTTTATTGTATTGGTAATATAACTGAGAAATCTGAGACTAACGTTGCTCCCTTACAGAGATATCGAATTAAAATCATCAGTCCCCTAATGGCTAAAATTAAATACAGTTACATGGCATCACAAGCAATGGATGACCTTCGAAACATATTGAGGATGAGTCCTAAGTATACTCGGGCAAGTGTCTATGGGAAATGCGTGTTGTAGCAAAATCAGCTCACCCTAAACGGGTTAAGTCTATTAGTCAGATCGGGAAAATATCTATGTAGAACGTCGATAGTATACACTTGATAGAGAAAACTTCACATTTTTATGAAAAGTACACATTCCCTCCTCTTGATAAAGACATGTATGTCAGGGGTAATACAATTTCTCCCTGTTTTCAGATAGAGGCAAGTGCTTTTTTTAATATGCTAGAAAAATAAAGATATGTTGAATTCTCTTTATATATTCTTCATATTGTTGTCCATGCGTGATGTCACAAAATGGTGTAGTCTTCTCATCCAGCAATGGCTGCACTGAAACTTTAAAAACTCATAACTTTTGAACAGATTATCCAACTTTCATTAAACTTCACCGATGTGTTCTACTTAAGATGTATATTGCTGCATTCAATCTATCCACAAACAGTGTCAATACATTCTGATTTTCTTTTCCTTCAAAACGGTGATCTTTATTGGTCAATGTGTGAAGTCTTTTTCATGGGCTATGCATCGCTGCAGATATTGACTTTTTCTCATTAATCTTTGCCATTTAGAAGGCACTGGCATAACGTTGATGTCATTGCAGCAAACTGAATACAAACAGCTACCAATTAGGACTATTCACTCTACCAACGCTTCCTCTATTTCCTTATTGGTCTTGTGGGAGGGGGATGAATGAACTGAAATTCAATTCGATAGATGATGAACTAAACATCATTATGCCTCTCTGGTCTATCAACCTGTGGCAGAAAAATGCCAAGGAAAGGGGAGGGGAGGAGGGAGAGGGGGGTTCTCAAAGATGTGGGGAAAGTTGAGTAGACATCGAAGCAATATCATACAAAATCAAATGAGCGTCACCTCATTTCTTGTGTCAAAGACACATAAATTAAAGACAAAAAAAAAGCAGAACTGGACAAAGTGGAACAACTACAGTCTTGGTGACTGACCCTTTAAACCTCATCTTATCATTTCATCTGCAGCATGCGCTTACATTTTGGCTAAGTCAAACAACTGAAGAAAGAATGAGTAAAGACTGAAACTCGGTACAAAAAGAAAGAATTCAAAATTTACAACAAAAAATCAATACAAAAAAATAACAGGAAAACATATAGGCAGAGGACAAAGATCACATAAGTGTAAGTATCATATCATGTATTGCACTGAAAGAAGAGATAGCAGGGGCATTTAACCTAATGGGCTCAGTGAACAAGGCACGGAAATTATTCCCGATCAAAGCGACGGGGATTAACGGACGAGCGGTTCCTTTGTGACAGCGCGGCTCACTCATTATCGTAATGGAAATGCCTATTGAATAGGAACAGTCCGTCCCTAATGAGATTTGGTAGCAAGAGTAAGTAGAGTTTACAGTCGTTGATGTTTCAATTTAATTCGGAACATAAGCGCGCATCCTGCTATCATGCTGTACCACCATACTATCATGCACTTGGAAAACCGGAGGGGGGGGGGGGGGGAAGGGGGAGTTATCCCAAAGTTCTCAAGACGACTTATAGAAGAAGACACAGCTAGCTAGAGAGAAAAAGAGAAAAGTTAAAAAACACAGCAAGTAAATTTCCCATTCATGGACATCATGATTAAAACATTATATTTTTCCTAATAACTGCAGCAGCAAAAGTCTTTGAACTCTACCCAATCCTGCAAACGAATACCCTTACAAAGTGATGTCTCTAGTAATTGTTTCAGTTTTGTCTGTTCATCCTTACTTTCTAATCTACTGTTGTAAACTGCTCATGTTGTTGTGCACACTCCTCCAAAGATTGTGCCCAATTCCATCAAATCCAAAGATTTCCACTGCCTATAACTCGATACCAAGCTGCCCACCATACAACTCAACATTAATTTTCAAATCATTCTCCCCTTTTGGCCATTTTTTTTCTTCTACACATACTTTAATAAAACTAAATATATAGTCAAGTATTTATCATGCTTACTCCATACCTGCCAACTTTAGAATTCATAAGATAGGAATAGATAGGGGAAATATTGCAAATACAGGGATTTTACATAGGAAATAAAATAAATATGAGACTGCAAGGCTGTATTGAGCTTCTACTCTAAAAACATAGTCCTGAACATTCTTTTCCGATAAAGATAGTTGGTATGAATGGCATTTGCCATCCCCTCAAAAGCGCACAACTGAACTGTTCTGAAAATTTTCTCAGAATCATTTCACAAAGTTGCTGCCAGGCAACAAAAGAAATACAAGAGAAAGAACAACAGATAAATTCTGATATCAGTTAAAGCACTTCTGCAACTGTGTTACTTTAAACTTATTTTTTTTTCTTTGTTTGCTTCTTTGTTTGTTTTTGTTTGTGTGTGTGTGCATGTGTGTGTATGTTTATTCTTGGGGGTGGGGATCTTATGAAATTTTCAATGGCTAAGAAATAAACAGACAAAGTTTTCCATACAGGCAATCCAGAATATAACTTGAGATAAACAAATCAAAGCTTAACTATAAAGCTAACCTACACATCACTTTTTTCTGTTTTTTTCAGTCAGCCATTTACGAACAACTCGCTGCGATGTGACAATCAATGTACCCAGCTTTGTACCGTAGCTCAAAGCTTGATCTCGGGAATGGGCAAAAACTGCATGTGGCATCAGCTTTGGATAGGACTGCAGATGGTATGACCTCGTCCAATCTGGGGCACAAACAAACATGTAGCTCAAGAGACCTACACCTGCATGCAGCCCGGGGTTGTTTTCATATTCACTGCTAGCTCTGTGCAAATCATGTTACTCCCCGGGTCAAAAGTACTAACTTAATGTGTTTTCAAGTAGTCATTAAAGTATGGCACCTAATATGTGTCATGTATTAACTGGACTATCCTGCAGGATCTAAATTTTGATGCTTTTTTAGGATTTTTGAAAATGTTGCAGTGACATACTATGCTCCATAGGATAAGTCTCATTCAGTAAAAACTACTAAGTTAATGTCCTTTCAAGCATTCATAAGAATGTTACACCATATTATGCACCGACTAAACTGAAGAGAAATACTCTATTACTTCATCATATTGACAAGTTTTTAAGAAAATGTTGAGTGAATATGCAACCTCATCCTGTGGACCATCCTGCATGAACTACAAACTTTCATATGTTTCAACACTTTTGCAAAAGAGTTTCATTTAATATTAGTCACAATATACTCTAAAGTAAATATAGCAAGAGCTTTAACCTTGATGTTTTAAAGCTTCCTTGAAGGTTTTATGCTGGAAGAGTACACTGCAGTTTGGGAATTATCCTTTATTATCCAATCCTGTAAATATTCCTCACTTTAGGGGGTTTGTGTTTATTAATCACTTGTTTTCTCACTGTATCTGAAGGTAGTTCATTAGAATTGGTCCCATGGGAAACAAACTGATAATGACAATTTTGTCTACTTTTTTTCACACTGTCAGCCTTATTGATCTTATATCTAGTCATAGATTTTGCAATGTTGGCATCATTATTCTAGATATAATAACATATTTCACACTGCCAGCTTCAGTATTCTTTATTTGTCTAAGACCGCGTTTACAGTGCAGGGCTGGGCTGAGCATGTGGTACCAATTGTGGTACTCAGCCCCGCAATTCTGTGCGTTTACAGTGGACAGTTTGGCCCGGCTTTTAATTCCAACCTTTCAATATTTTATTGTAGTGGCGCTCTGCTCGTAAACAAATGATTATTTGGGAGCATGCCGGTCGCAATTTGGTACCGCATTAAGCCCAGTTTGCGTTTACAGCGAGAAAAGGCCAGGCCAAGCCCGGGCTGAGCCCGGGCCGAGACTACCTCCAGAGCTTGGCCAAATACACAGCCGTTTTTGGTATTACATTTGGCCTTTTGAGCATTTACAGTGAAAGGAAGGCCGCGCAGAGCCTGGCCTTTACACTCACTGTAAACAGGGTCATAGATTCCACACTGTTAGGCTCATCTTTCTTAGATTTAGTCACAGATTAATCAGACAGGCTCCCCATTTTCTTGGGGTCCACAAATCACGCAAACTTACAAAATTTCAAAAACTCTACTGCACGGTTCGTCAACTTTTCAAAGACAGATTTCTTGTCTGCCACAAATGTAACCATGTTTGCCCTTTTTATTCCACTAACTAGGCTAATATACGACACGAGGCATTACTGCATGACATTCTCGTTTGTTCTGTTCCCCGGGGCAGGAAACTTCAAAGTAATGTGGTCAATAACTGCAAATGTCTTTTGATCCTCCATCCTAATAACAAAGGAGAACGTCTCGAGTGTAGCCACTGAGGGGCAGGAACTGAAAATTGAGGAAAAATCAAATGAAGATTGTTGCGACGTGGGATTGAGTTTGGCATTGTAATGCGATATGTCATGCAGGAAAGCACTCAATTTGAAACCTGTATGCTCGAGACAAACGCCGCCCATGATGAAAGGGGAATGCAACGCAAACACGCCTGCCGCGGCATCGCGGACGGCGACAACGCCGAAGCAAACATAGGGGCTCCTTCAAATCTGTCGTGTCATCGCTGGCACGTCTTTTCGACGATCCCAAGAAGCGAACCCTCTTTGGATTCCATACCAATGAATATATATATATACATATCCCTAACCAAATCAAAACCCTCGTGGCGCAGAAAATGTATCTCGCTAATATTGAACATGAGTCTTCTTACTCGGAGCTGGGATACTGTTTGTGCTGCATTAATCGGGATAGCGTACGTTTGCTGGCATGGAGATGAAAACGCAGATCATTTTCGCTTTCAGAAAAGTGTCCATACACGTGTGAATGATTCCTTCATCATATGACTCTGCATATTTCTCTCAATGTAGGTCCTTCTAGCCACCTTAACATCAACCCATTGAATATTTGCACCAGGTGGAGATTGTAGAAAGTCTGTGGGAATGTTATAATTCAAAGGGATGGGCTAATCAAACTAATCATACTGGTATACCATCAGGCAATGAAGGGTTGATGGATAATTGATGCAAAACTCTGAGATCTAAAATTCAAATAATACACTTGTTAATTCCCATGTTATCAATTCTATTCAAATTCACATCTAAAAATCCGTACCTTATTTAAACATCTGGACTATATCCCTGCAGTAGAGTCAGTATCAAACAAATTTAGCTTTAAAACACTTGAAAAATAGTCCCTAAAAGAAATGCTTGCTTGATTGAGCAACAAAGGTACTGTACAGATATCTCAGTTTAGGATCTCATCACAAACAAGGCCAGGAATGATATTCTCACTGTGATATCGATTTTATATTGTGCATTAAAATATCAAAACCAGATCCAGATGGCAGCAGCATAAAAAAAAAAGTAATTAACTCTACCTATCCAATATCTCATTGCAATGATATTGGCAGACAATCTATCACTGTAATAAGAGTGACAATAATATATCAGCCCCTGTAGCATCACAAGCCTGAAATAAACAGTGATGTCACATATTCCACAAGAATAGACTTGAACTTCAAGCAAAAGACAAAACAAAAAACAAAAACAAATTCATCAAAAAATGGATCCCAACAGAGACAATACATTTTGGGATCTCAGTTTGTTACTGGTTATGGAGTTGAGATACAGTTAAAGAAATGCCATAAGATATGGTGGCTACCCCATGCAGAGCTCAACACTTTTCTGGCTGGTGGTCCATTTGGGCCAATAAAATTTCTAAATTCTGAAATTTTTGTGGCCCAAAATAGATACGTAGTGGCCCAAAATAAACGCAGGAGAAAAAAAAAATCCATTTGGAACCTTAGTTGCCCCATCAGAACACAAACACAACACAAGGTAAAACATGAATGAGACTTACCTCGACTCCATTTTCTGAATGTCGAAGCCAAGCTGTTTCGCTACACTTCCTGTATGTGTACATATGAAAAAAAAAGACAAACATTTTACCACTGGAGAATATACACATATCTGTTTAATTTTGTTGGTTTCAATCATAAAAGTAAAACAGGTATCTTTCACAGATCAGAAAGATCCACACAGCTAAGACTTGTCACAATTTTTTTTCCCGCAAAAATCCAACTTGTTTCACTACAAATCAATCCACTAACTTTCTACCAAATACATATTAGTATTGTCTGAACAAAAATGCAGACGTCTGTCCAAAAAAAAGAATACAAATGTAATACACACAAATCAAAAGCTCCAGAGATTTGCAACAGGAGAAATCTTACTTGTTAAATCTTACTTTTAGTACAACTAAAGTTCCTACTAAATCTATCTTGTTTCAGACTGAATCTTTATCTATGCTTTATCTTGCATATCATCACATTATAATATAAAACCCTTAAATTTTCAGTCTGTTTTGTAGAGTCAGAGGATTCAGATCTGATCTGTACTTATGTTCAGTAAAAACTCTTTTCTGACCTTTTACAACTACCCCCCAAAAAAAGCAAAAATCTAAAATTTGCTTCATGTTGAAAACAGCCCCCACCAAAGATATTACAGATGAACGGATTGGCATGTTTGTGCAACACAATCAAGGTGTGCTAAGTTATTACAATGTGCGATATAAACCTCGGCTTGATCTTTAATCTCTGTTTGTGTGAAGGGAAGGGTCACTTGTTCTGGATTCATGGGACTTCTTGTAACTAACATTAATCCAGGGGATCAATTTCTCCCCCGCCCCTCCCACATACACATGAATACAATTATCAAACTGAATCTAAATATGTCACAAAATATCTTGATCTTAAGGTACAAGTATGTATGTTACTCAATATCTAGTTCCTTAAACAATTTTGGAAGCCATGCCTTATCACAAAATAACACTTACCATTGAGTAAATCAATAATCAAGACTAGACCACAGTGTCAGTACAAATTACCACACAAATGTAAAAGGGTGCATGAATGGAGTGGGTGAATGGGAATGTAATTTCTACATCATGACTATAACAGCTTTCTTTTCTTTAAAGGCAGTGTACAAATATGAAAATTTTAAATCAACTACAACTCCTTGTGTTGATTGAGAAACAAGCAAGCTTGATAATTATAATCCCCCTCCCAAGAAATAAATAAGTTCTGTATAAAACCAATGTCTTAAGATTCATCACGCTGTAAAATCTACTGAACATCTACTACACTGCAGACAGGATGCTGTGGCTACCTAAATAGTCTATTACACACATTTTGAATTACCAACATATTGAGAATAAAGGACAGAATTGTGTAGATAATCCTTACCGCACTTTCTTTGTCAAATGGTACATATGTCGCAAACTAAATGCTAATGAACAGGGATTACCTAATCCCGTAATCCCCTAATCCCTGTTAGGTCACTATGGTCTTCCAGCCCAACTGAGGCACATTACTTTTCCTGAGCAGGCTTGCTAATCTACAACTAGGTTAAAGGACAAGTCCACCTTCATATACATGTGGATTGAGCGAATGCAACAATATTAGTAGGACACGTCAGTGAAAGTTTCGGGAAAATCGGACAATCCATTTAAAAGTTATGAATTTTTTAAATATCTGTGCAGTCACTGCTGGATGAGAAGACTACTACAGTGTACGACGTCACATGCGTACAACGATATGAGGAAAATAAAAAGAGAATTTCACAAAACTTTACTTTTTGAATAAAGTGCACATTTCTTCAACTTGTTACTGACTTATGTTAAGAGTAATATTATTCCCCCTGCCTTCTAAAAGAGAGAAGTAGAGTATTCTTTTGTTATGCAAGAAAAGTGAAACTATGCTGAATTTTCTTTACATTTTCTTTATATTGTTCTACTCATGTGACATCACAACCTGTGATAGTCTTCTCACCCAGCAATTCACAATCCACAACTATATTAAAGGTATTGTTTACCACTGGGAGCAGTAACTTAAAATAAAAGTTTATAAAGCACATTATTTGATGCATATGTGTAGGTCAGTTGTATCACAAAACACTCTACCAAAGAAAAAAAAATGCAATAAAGCCTGAAATATACGGAGATATCACTATTTTCTTAATAAACAATAACTGTAGATGGTTTATGCTGCAAACAATTTTATTATACCTATTGTTAACATTTTGTATATTTAACAATAATTAAGATTGATTATACTGATTAACCTTTTTACATTGGTTGATTCTATTCCTAACTCACATTTTAGAACTATTTTGAAGCACTAAGCTGGGTTTTTGTTTCATCTGCAAATGGTAAATAATGCCTTTAAGGTGAATTTGTCCTTTAAGGAATGCAACAGTTGGTGGTGGCAGAGAAAGAGGTAGCACTAGTAGGAGTAGTAGTGTTAGCAGAATTAAGCACTCACACAATTATCAAAGGAAAACTTTCAGAATCATCCTCTTCCTACATCATTGTTTTCCTATGGAAGTTGGGGTGGTAGTTATAGATGTAGTAGGAACAATAGTAATGTTATAACTAGTGGTAATGAAAGGAGAAGATTCTTAATTTGCATTATAGTGATAGCACTCATAGAAGTAAACATAGAAGATTAACAAAATATGGACTAGTGGTGGTTACTGAGGAGGACCAGAATTAATACCAGATATGGTAGGGCAGTGTAGTTATCATGGCTGTAATAGATGAACCTGTGGTGTTAGTGTGGTGTTAGTGTGGTGTATACAATGGCACAAATGACTACAAAGCCACCAGCTTTTAACATGCAGTCATGAGTTAGGAGAAGTAGGTATTCAGAATAAAACAGGTTGATTCAAAACATCATAGATACATGCTTTGTAAGCATTTGAGAAGTTTGAAATTTCAAATATTCCTACACTTTGGACTTAGAGCGGGATTATTTCTACTTGTCAAACTTTTGATTTCTTAAAGATAGATGTCAATTTTCTTTCCTTTTGTTTTAAATGTACATGTATCATCATACTTCTGCAGTTAATGTCTTTGGCTTTGAAAGGGTAATACCATGGAGAAAGGTCAGAAATATGAGACTGAAAAATAAATAATAACAAATGAACTACAAGCATCAGTTGTAAAGAACATTGGAAGCAGGGTGTGACAGTCG
This sequence comes from Diadema setosum, assembly GCF_964275005.1. Lineage (NCBI taxonomy): Eukaryota > Metazoa > Echinodermata > Echinoidea > Diadematoida > Diadematidae > Diadema > Diadema setosum. The sequence goes on from NC_092699.1 coordinate 6,238,561, forward strand.
ATAGACGGGAGGCTTTGGCGTTGGAAAAAATCGGTGGCGGTGGGACACGGGGAGCCGCGGCGACTCGTGGAAGATTTGAAAGGAGGCGGTGAGGGAGTCCATCGACTTACTCATACCATCACAGTATGCTGCGACTACTTCGAGTTTATAGCGAGAGTCCGGCGTGTTCTCCTCCAGCGTGGGTGATATATTGACCAGGTTTCCCTTCTGGTTGTACAACTTGAGGATGTCGTTCGGCCCCGCCTCTGCCGCCGACCGAAATACGTCTGGAAGAGAGGAGAGAGAAGAAAGATGTAAAGTTACAAAGCATTATCAACAAACGTCTTTCTTTTTTTTTTTTTCTTCATCTTTTTCAAGGCTGTCGTATCTTCCAGCTATATGCTTATTTGACGACAGTCCTCTGCATTTACACCCCAATACATGTACCATAATTCAGGCTGATCATTTGATTCACTTTATCCCGACTGGTTCCCAATTGATGGGTTATCTTATTCTTTTCTTTAATCTGTACACGTATATATCTCAGTTTTATATTTGGATGTACACACTGTATGTTCTATTGTCTTGTTAACAAAAAGAAATGATTGTATTTCATTTGTAATATATATTTGATACAGAAAATTCCTAATAAATTCATTTAAATTTGAAATTTGAATTTGAAATTTGAAAAACACACATGCATCTTGCTGCAAAAAAGAAATGAACACTTATTTATCACAATCCATTTAAAATAATGCAGTTCACCATCAGCACTATAGAAAAAAAAGCAAAAGCACGACTCTACAGGCATCATTGGTGGCTGGGTCACCTCAAAAAGATATTTTAGAATCCTTGATTTTGATTTGACTTGATTTGATTGAAAAGTATTTGATGAAAACCATCCATAGCAGCCTGCAGGCTAAATTGTTGAAAAAAAAATTATGAAACTAATCATGTAGTAATAGAGCCATTTCTTTCAATGCATTTCCTCTATGCATCATTTCCATTTGAAATTTAAAGCCTTCTCAGTGAAAGGCTAACAGCATGCCATATGGGCAGTTGATCTTGATTTGTAAAGTTTAATGGTAAGTATTACCCTGTTGAAGACTAGTCCCAAGTATTCTCGGGCTGGGGTGCATGGGAAAACCATGTTATCGGAAAATCTGCCTGTCTTTAAGGGGTTAAGATGCTGAAATGACCTATCTATTTCATATGTCACAGACATCGATTCTTTGGTAAAATGCAGTATCTCATATTCATTGTCTTCATTAACTTCATAAAAGGTTTTTAAGTCTCGGTGCCGCTAGAAGTTAACCCATTCCATACTGAATTCTGAAATGCCCATAAACTATGAATAACACATACATCATCATGTTCCTGTACAGAATGAGTTAAGATGTGAGAGAATGCTATAGACTTCAGATTAAATTGAGAAAAAAAGATTGTTGTTACTACTTGAATAAAGTAACACCTTTGAAAAGTCCCACCTTGCATGCAAGCACACACAACGCGATTGCACAAAAACTCATACACCTGCAAACCTTAACAAGACAAGTTCTTATGAATTGAATTACTATTCCCACAGCTTTGCATGAAAGGGATGATTCTGACCTTTGCCTCAAGCAAAAACTTTGATGCCCCCACCTGATATCATTACAGAGAAAACAAGCTGCAGGCTGACATTAAACCAGTAAAAACTTTTACTGAAACTTCTGGGCACTGCTTTACTAACATGGAAAATGAATCAAGACAAACAATTAACCAAAAGTTGTAACAGGTGTAGATCAGCTCAAATCGGGAAGGAGACATACAGTTTGTACATTCGAGATGTATTCTACATAATGTGCACAAGATATTGCTCCCAAACAGCTCTGTGAAACATTTCCTAAATTCTAAGGACTGATTGATCCCAAAATTGTCCCTAAGATCAGTTAAATTGGACTTAGGATTGGTTTAGAGCCTAGTGAAACAGGCCTCTGCTCTCTCCTCATGTCCACAAACTATCACAACACTGAGTTGTGCATTTGGCACCTCCTCCCCCCCCCCCCCACCAAGAAAAAACACAAAAACGAAACACAAAAAAGTGACACTGAATTTGATATGTTACAGGGATGTGAACCCTCCCACTACAACTTAACTTGAGTTATAGGCAGAACTACTCTGCTTCTTACAACATTATGCAAAAGTCAGATTTTTGTCTGCAAGCTGCTTTGATCACAACAAAAACAAAAAAAGTCAACATTACCCCTGGTAGGTCGTCTTCTACTACTACTTATGATCTCGATGCTTCAAACCTTTCAAGAGAAAGAAAAAAAAATGTGAGGGAGAAGTAGAAATCTACAAGAAACCGCAGTCAGAGGCAAATGGAATGTCTAATGAACTCTGAGTTATCAGCAGTGACTGATAAAGATGATGACTCCTTTTTTTGTGTGTGCGTGTCTGACGGTATGAAAATGTTCTTTCCCTTTCATTTCATTAATCCCATCACAGAAATAACTCCATGACAAGGGGGGTTCCTTGAAACTCAAACTATCACATTAGCATGACATCCTAAGCCTTTGTTACATTTAGGCACAGTAACCTTTCGGTGGCCTGGAATGCATTTGTTCTCTTCTTCGCCAAAGTGATACGAGTGGAACTGGGAATATTCCAGAAGTGACATACAATGTTCACAGGTGACGTTAGAGCATAAATCTTAACATTGGCTTGTTTCAAGAAATAAGAAATAAATTTTAAAAAAAAAATTAAGAGACTTCTCAATATGGAATGTATCCCGCAGCAGATACATGGTGACACTACACTGCACTAAAGATTTAGAGTTAACTCATTGAGTATGAGCTGATATTGCCATAACATGCATTTCCCATAGACACCTGCCCTAGTATACTAGCGACTACAAAGTAGTATTCAATGAGTTAAATGTGGAACTGATAGCATAACTTGGACGAAAAAAAAAGAAGTAAACTTTCAGAGAACCAACTTGAAAACTGTTATGAGAGGTTTATGCTACAATTAAATTTGATTGGCTGGTAGTAAGAAAGGCACCATGATATCTTAATCCTTACAAGGGCAATATACTTTTCATGTCCCCTCCCCAACTATACATGCCAAGCAATACCATTATCAGTACTTACATATTGAATTACATCCTCATTTTTCTTTTTTATCAAAGTCTTTATTGCTTTCAAATAAATGACAACCTGGAATTGCTGGCATCTAAAAAAAAAAATATATATGTATATATACAATGTATATATGCTTGGTAATTATGTGTTTAAAGGTAGTAGAATTGTTTTCAGGTTTGGCAATTTGTCTGCATATTTTGTACATGAAACAGATATTTCTTGAGTCAAAAAAAAAGAAAAAAAAGTGCAATTTTGTAGCACATATCCATAGAAAGCATAAAAGGAATTGGCTTTAAGTATTATAACACACTGTTTTATGCAGTGTAATATTGATAGAAACAAGACAAATTACAGATATTTCCATATTAAAGGAGGTTAGTATGATTTGGTGTTGCAGAAGCAAAATTCATCAAAATGAAGAAAACATATTTGGAGGGCAAAGGAAGCATTGCTACAAAGTGTGTTTTATTGTCGAGATGGCTCATAAAGTATGAATAAATGGCAATTACTGCTGTTACTTCTATCGCTACTCATCGATGTAACTTCTATCTCATCAGTGCTGATAACATGACGTCACAAAAAGGACGATGGATGATGTACACAAAACCACTACTCAAGTTTTCTTCTTCCTATTTTCTCTGTCGCTTCACGTTCAGTTTTCTGTTGACATCCAGATTTGAACGTCTCAAACTGATGCTCCCAAAGTGGACATTTCTATCAGGTTTTCTCTCATGCCTTTAAACACAATGTGCAAACAAGTCGTGTGTGTTCGATCGTGACCATGTATGCACTTGTTTCTGCTTGTGCTTCGGCATCCATTACGAGAGAAAGAATGACCAAAACAAGAAAAAAAGGGAAATAAAGGAAACCCCGAATGAATACATTCCCCTGGTCTGTATCTCTTTGTATCTTTCTACCCTGCTTTGGCAAATAATGCAAATCTAAAACTCCTGCGCTGTTCCTATGGATACATATAGTTTTTACTCCCTCATTCAGAGTAAAATAACCCATCACGGATGAACGGGAAAACTTCAAAGCAAGTTTCCTCCCCACATTTGTTTGTGCACGTGTGTGTGTGTGTGTATTTATTTGTGCGTGCTTGTGCACAACAAACGGCGTACATGACTCGGAGTGTATTTGCTTGCTGACGACACACATGGACAAGCAATGGTCTTGTGGTCTTGTCACACTCGCAGAAGACCAGCAAGATACAGGCTTGTGGCACTGTTCACACCTGGAGCAAACTTCTGCTCATGTCGCAATGGAACCCTTCTCCCTCAGTCTGAATGCCAAAGCTTCAAGAAGCCAATTTCCAACAACTTCTCATCTTTCAAGTGCATGTTAGCTGGCAGTTACTGCAAAAAAATGCTCTGACCAAACTACGAATTCATCTGCTGAGGATTGACGACAAAACTTTCTTGCCCCATGTCAAGATTTGGAAGTTGAGTCGATCAGGGACAGCAACACCCCCAAACATACAAGACTTCTGAGATTCACAAGTATCAGAGATTCAGTACTGTCATTCTAAGACCTTTTTTTTTCTAGGGACTTTATTATGTGTGTACGTGTGACTTCCTCAAAAAAAAAAAGAAGAAAAAAAGATGACCAGGAGTTTGCACTGTGGCACTTGAAAAGTTAACTTTGAGAATAAACAGGTACATGTGAAGGGTTTGTTTGCAAAAACCGATAAGTCCATTTTTGAAGATTTTGAAGTACGATCTCTGTCAAAAAGTACAAAATGATACTCTTAAATGATACCTTGGTCACTACATATAAAGGTATATTTTTGAAGTTATGGTCAAAAGAAGCAAAAATTTTCTTATCATTCTCTTTATTTTTCTTGAACTTTAATCGCAAATATCTTCATTTGGCAAATATGGACTTATCGGTTTTTGCAAACAAACTCTTCATGTATACCCAAATAATGTCTGACAATGTGTAACTATGTGACTGTATTGACATCTACACACGACACGATTGAAAACCAAGGAAGGACCTTCTTCCACTAAGAATTGCAAATATTTTTCAACACATTTCGCCAAAAAGGAGTGACCTTTTTTTTAATTTCTTTTTGCCTGTTTTCTCAATTGGTGGGGTCCCCCTGGTTACATTGTAACCGACTTCTTGTCCACTTCGACAGAAGCCTTGGCCTGTACAGAAGCAGTTCTTCCTCCGCAAACAGCACCGCCTTGCATGAGTATGCGTGTGTACGTGTTTTCTCCCCACAGGCTTGGGGGCGATGATAAGTGCCAAAGAATAACAATTATACTGCGGGACAAGTGGCAAGTGAAGGGGGTTTCGTCCTGGGAAATCACTGCAGCTGTTTTCATATCAAATTACATGGATTCCCTTGTTACGAGTTGCCCGTGTTTACTCACAGTTCTCTCTCGCGTGTGAGTTTGACGAATGCAATCAGCAGAGGAACTCTCCAACGTATCTCCGCAATTTCATTCACAGCCACTCCGGTTAAGTCATTGTTACGATAAAGCGATGAGTTACTATTTTGGATTTTCTTTTCTTCCTGGTTTGAGATTGTTCTAGTTGATGCAATGGGTATATAAAGTTTCAATGATATAATTTTTGTATTCATCCAAACACACATCTTGTGACTAGAGGCACACGACGTGTTTTTCGTTTGTTTTCTAACTCTTCAGGAAAGTTTATCTGCATTTTTTTTTCATGAATTATTTCATAAAATTCAAAGAACAAAACTTGTTCGTTAGAAAAGTTATTGAGGGTTGGTGGTTGCATAGACTACGCAAAAAAACATAAATGGCTCAAAAGCTTGTTGACTGATCAAACATTGCAGGAACAGCTCCTTTGGGTGTGAACTAACTCCAGGCCAACTTTGTAAACTGAAGTGCCCCAGTACAAGAAGAGATGTCTGCTGGAAGAACACCCCCCCCCCCCCTAAAAAAAACACAAACAAACAAACAAACAAACAAACAAACAAACAGATTTCACATTTTTACTTTTGACTTTCACTCAGAATTCAATGTTTCATGAATAAAAACAAGAAAGAAAGAAAGGATGCATTGAGCGCCATCACCTAGGTAAACTCTGCTGTTGCTATTTAAGTCACCTGTAAAAAACAAAAAACGAGAACTTTGTAAACATAATACCTTCATATTATGTTTTCGCCACAAGGAAATGTATGACTTGCAACGTGTTCGCACTGACTCTCTTAACACCACTTCTTTACAGTACCACCCGAAATCTTACGCGATGTAGTTGCCAACGGTACTGACGGGGATTTAGGGCCGGGGAAAGGGATCAGCTAGAAACCAAATCTGCTCAGTTGGTTGCAGGCGATCATCCAGACTCTGATGGGGGTATATACGGGCCCCGGATATGGCGTCATGTATCGCTCTGGTCAAGTTCTTATTCATCTTGCTTCTTTTTCTTTGCTCTCTTTTTTTTTTTTTGGGGGGGGGGGGCAGGGGGGAGCCGTAAAGAGAGCTGGGAGGCAGGCGGTGTCCAAATGTCATGTCCCGCTTAAGTGCCATGTGGGTGTATGGTTACCACAGCACGTCTGAGCATTTACTTTTTTTCCCCCTTAACACACTCTTGTTGCAATATCCTCTCACTTCAAGTTTGGCCAACCTTTTTTTTTCTGTCCTCTTGGTAGTCATCCAAGCACGGGTGTGGAGCATAAGCATGTCCCCTTCATTTTCATCATCCTGAAGTGTGCTGGAGTACTCCCCCTCTCTCCCTCACTCCCAATATCTCCATCTCTCTCTTTCTCTCTCCTTCTTCCACAAGCTGATAAACATATTATATTTCGATTCATTTGATTTCTTTCTCTTCCTTATGCTCCCTAAATCATATTACATGATTACTTAAACACCATTTCTCACTTCCTTGTTGTTGCTTTTTTAATTATAAATACACATTATATTTTTTCACTACTTTTAAAGGGATTGTATAGTTTTGTTTGAGACCTAACTTCAGGTTTCTAACATTTTTGGTGAGATAATGAGAAACCTCTTATGAAATATGAAAGAGCATGTAATTCTATGAGGAATTCAACATTTATGTATTGAAAATTGGTTTTGAAATGGCTGAGATATCAAAAAAGAGCAATTCTAATAAAGTGTGGGACCCACACGTTATTACGATCGCTTTGTTTTACTTTGTTTTTGGATGTTTCAGTCATTCCAAACACAATTTTCATCAAATAAACTTTGAATTCCTCTTAAAATAGTATGCTCAGTTCTATATCATAAGTGTGTTTTTTTTTGGTATCTCGCAAAAATTTAAAAGCTCAATTTTCATCTCCACCAATACTGTACCATCCCTTCAATATGTTTGATGGTTGTTTGTATAAGTGTGTGTGTGTTTGTGCATGACTCTCTTTTTATCTCTACCTTTCTTTGAATCACCATTCATTATTACACATTTTCCATCATTGGTTGGTTTCTACTCATTTCAACCTCCTGTACACTGTACACTTCATCATATTTTCAATTAACACTATAACTAGTGCACTGTTTCTCTCTAGTTTTTTTTGCATTTACACTTGAAGTACAATCATTCTATCTCTATTCAAATATTTCATATTTTTATCCTCTCTAATGATCTCTGGTTCTTTGTGACTCTCTTCATTTTCTCAAGCAAGTCATTAGTTTACATTTCCTAACTGATTTACTTTGATCTTCATTTTCAGCATCATTATGGTCTCTCTCTCTGTCTCTCTCTTTCTCTTTTTCTCTCTTTCTGTCTTTCAATTCCTCATTTACCTTCATCATCATCATTACCACCACGATCATCATATCATCACCATAATAATCATCATCATCACCATCACCATCACCATCACCATCACCTCATCATCATCATCATCACCATCACCACCATCGCCACTATCACCACCATCACCACCATCATCATCACCATCATCATCACCATCACCATCAACATCACCATCATCATCATCATCACCATCACCATCACCATCATCACCATCACCATCACCATCATCATCATCATCACCATCACCATCATCATCACCATCACCATCACCATCATCACCATCATCACCATCACCATCATCATCATCACCATCACAATCACCACCATCACCACCATCACCACCACACCACCACCATCATCATCATCATCACCATAATCATCATCATCATCATCATCATCATCATAATTACCATTCTCTCTCTCTCTGTCTTTCTATTACTATTTTTCTGTATTCCGCCCCCTCTCTTGCTCTCACCCTCTCTATCTATTTTTCTTTGCATTTCCCCAGATTTCTCTCTTAAGACCTTTCTATATCTCACTATCTCATTTTCTCTTTCTCTCTCTACCGCACTTTCTCTCTCTTTCTCTCTTTCTATCTATCTACATATCTATCGCCCTCTATCACTCTTTCATCTCAAGTACTGTGATTTCTCATTTATCACTCTCTCTTTAGTGGAGAGCCTCTTCACCATGCAAGCTGCACTCAACCACCTTGGATTGGACACGCACTCGACCCATGCCTTATATCACACCATCATCATCCTTATACCTCCTCCAAACTCCCCCCACCCCCATCCCCCATTCCCAAACTCAACCCCCAACTCCATCTCCCTTCTCATCCTCAGACTCTCCTTAATTACTTTCAAGGCACGTCATTTCGCCCGCAGCGCCCCCCGGCCGGGCTCCCAGCAATACCCAGTGAATTAGCAACCAATAACGTCCTGTTCAAACAAGCCCTGATTCCCACCCTGCCTATATTAGTGGCGTATAAAGGGCACCGCACACACACACACACACCCACACAACGCACACACACCCAAGCACCCCTCCAAGTACTGGAGGCACCTTATTGACAGTACAACATTCCTATCTTCATCTCACAGGACACTCGTAAAGGTAGAAATGGCACTGTAGAGCTTGGCACTAACTTGGCAAAAAATACTTTATGCAACATACATGTACAACAATGATCCAAACATGACGGGCTTCAAGACTGCAATAATTATGCTCTAAGACTCATGATGATCACATTTGGGTGTGTGCATGTGTGTGTGTGTTGCTGTTGATTATTAAAAAAAAATCCATGTAAATACAAATGTTCCTTCCTTTTCTAGTATGAAGGTGTGAAGAGTATTTTCCTATCCAGTCAATCTTTCTAGCATTTTGTTGAAGATTACCAAGAAGGTATATTTATGATGCAAAATTCAGACAGAAAAGCAGAACACATTATGAATAGAAATTGACATACATTTGTATATATAACATAAATAGTTTATATAACATACATGTATGCCACTCTCACTGATTTCCTGCCATTCAGTTTTTACTGTGCATTGAGTAATAATGGCTATTAACCCTTTGAGGACGAGTCCCGAGTATACTCGGGCAGGTGTCTATGGGAAATGCGTGTTATAGCAAAATTAGTCCGTCCTCAACGGGTTAAAAGAAAGAATGTTTAATTGACAGCCAAAAGAATAAACATAATGATTTATTTTCACACATCATTGAGAAGTCATCACAGAAAGTGTTATGCTTCTAGTTGCCTTGCATTCCTTCCATACGATTCTCTTCAGGGAATGCTTTTCCACTTTTCTGGAGGACAATAAAACAGGGCCCCAGTTTGTATCCAGCTGAATACCGAGAAATCATACTTACAGAGCCAAAAAAACTTACAGGAAGTGACAAATTAAACACTTATATAATACTCCCTACTAAAGTCATCAAGCATGAACGAATGTATGCATTCAGCGTGACCACATTATCTATAGAAACTGGGGGGAAAATCATCACGTTTCTGAATTGTTACCTTTTCTTCTTTCGAGTTGAACAAAGTTTTTCTACAAAGTCCTCTTAATGTATAGTAACTCTTGTTAAAGAGCATATCTTTCTATCTATTTTCTCTTTGAATACTACGCCATAACTGAAGTTTCATAGAATCATGCAATCGAGGGACGAGAGTAGAGGAACTTGTGTAGAGTGCACCCCCTTCTGTTGTGGTGCTTATCTTGAATGCTCCGCGCCCGAAGATTTCACTTTGATTGCCTCAGCTCATCACACCTTATCAAATAAGAAATTGGGTGTTCCAGGGGCGCAAGAACTGGGGGAGGGGAGGGGAGGGAGGGGTAAGGGGAGGATTAAACTAAAGAGTGAGAAGAGAGGAGAGGGGCGAGAAAAAAAAACACCCCGCCACTCTGTAAATGTCAACCCGTCTTTATTGCAAAAGACGCCGTCTGAAAGATATTGTCGGATGTTGTCAGGGGCAAGTAATTCTTCTTTTCTCTCCCTCCCTCTCTTCCTCTTTCTCTCTCTTTCTTGTTGTTTGTCCCACGAGAAAGTGCAAAGGCATCTGGGGGGTTCAGAAAAGTTCGCCCTCCCCGGAGGTATCCTTTTTTGACAAGCATGACATTCGTTCCTTTGTCGATCGCCTCCGTGTCACTTCATACCCTGGATTACAACACCTGCTCGGGTCAATTCCTTTTCATTGTTCCTGTTGGAAAATCCATGATGTAATCATATGCATGGATGCCCCTTACCTTCGGTAGCAACTGGGACAGCACTGTAAATGTGGCCACTTCGTGTCATGAAAAGTTACTGAACGTCTGGCAATTCAACTTCCATAAGAGCTTATCTCGAAATCTCAGTGATATCATTACTTGAGACTTACATATCCTTGTTGACTAAATTTTGGTGTAGTAACTTTAACTATTTCCCATCCTGTTCCACTACTGGGACTCATTATTCCTTGAACACGAGAAACACAATGGAATGAAAAAGAAAATACTCAACACTTTTGACACACTGATTTTCTCATATAAAAGATAAAAACAAAACATAACAAAACTAAGCCATTACGGGTTCTTAACAAAATAGATACTGGAATGGAATCCCATTTTGTTTGCTCAATTTTCCACTAATAAATAGATATTACATACATTTACAAACATTGATTTAGAGAGCATTCATATTTCTTTTGTCATTTATGCAACACAACACATGACAACGATTTTCTACGCTGTTACTAGTCACTCAGGGTGAACCACAAGGGTATTTACAATGTAAGTATCATTCATCCCCGCTCCAGTGTGTCTATGGAATGGGCCTCTTCTTCAATGGACTGGCGCCGTGCTGTTTGCAAGAAGCGGAGCAGGATCTTTTACGGGTGTGACTTGTCACTCTCCATGCTCCATATGGGACCTTCATTTTATGCCCCGGCGGCGGCCATTTGAGGGGTGGAGCATTTTGTATTTTTGTTTTGCTTCTTTATTTTTGTCCTTCGAAAGATGGGATGATATTGCTATGTACAAAGTATTTAGGACTTCCAATTAGCCCTTTCTGTGCCAGGAATTTTGGATGGTGTGTACAATGCTATTGGGTTTTTTGTGCCAATCAGCACTCAAAGCATGTAAGGGTTAAGTAAGCTATCAAACTCTTGTAGACATCCAAAATGATATAAAAGCAATAACAACAACAATAGCGGCAATCTGGAAGTCTCTTATCAGCGATCTTCGGAAATTAATTATCGAGGTCTCGTGTCCTGTTCGAACGGCTCGAATTCTGATGCTCGACATCGCAAGCTCCAAGCCGTGCACAATCGATTTCGGTCAACCCGCTCAGGCATGCCTCTGCGACCTGATCGTTAATCTTGGCCTAAGTTAATATCCCTCCCGCGCACTCTTTATCACCTACAATCTGGAAACCGGGCAAAGAGCCGCCCTTAATCAGGCTCCGGGGCAGGACGAGGCGGGGGTAATAGGGCAAGATGCTGCTTAACAGGGGGCCAAGCAGGAAATGTCATCTGTCCAAGCACTTGAGTGCCGGTCAAGGCCGCCACATCAAATGACCAATGACCTGTCAACATTAAGCCCACGCTGCCCGCACAGGCTTGAGATGCAATTTTGCATAATCCTCAAAAGAAAATCACAAAATTTAAGAAATACTGCATTAGCAGCATCCAGTTCACTACACACTAAACTCTTCCTCTCTCCTCTGAGAAACCTCCCCCGCACAGAGAACCCCCCCCCCCCAGCAATTTTTTTTTTTTTTTTTTGGGGGGGGGTGGGGATATTTGAAAGGTAAGGTATAACAAACCTGAAGTTTCTTCAATCTTTCACCTCCATGCTAAGTCTACTTCCCTGGATGTGGAAAATCCAACTTCCAGAATCATCAGATCTTTTAGGGGCAGTCTGATCACATTACAGAGCACGTCGAGATGCAGTTGCCATGGTGATGAAACACCATGGATAATGCTGTCATCTCAAATCTCATTGCCTCTTAGAGGTCAGACCAACTTTGTGTTCAGCGAGTGCACCATGCACTAAGGATGCAGCAAAACAAAATTGCTACCTTCTTTCAACAATGGCCAACTGTTCCTCCTTGGGTCTTTAACCCTTCTTTATGTGTTGATTGGAGAGATTGGGGGAGAAGGTGGATTATATAAAAAGCAATCCACAAATATCCCCAAGATTGTGCCCCTTGTTCAGCAATGTACTTGTAGTTTTTTTTTTTTTTTTAGCTTCTTGTTTTATATCTTCTTTTTTCCCCTATCTACACCCAAAAGACTGGTCCACTGAGGATACAAGTTACACTGAGAACTTGGACACGAAGGATCAAAGGTAATAACACCAACCACTTTAGAGAGGGCTGTTTCAAAACTTTTGCTTTGATTCTGAGATGAATTCAGCAAAATCTCAGAGTAACATCTGAGCAAATTTTGCTGAGAACCCCTCCTCAAAAGAATAGGGGGGGGGGGGTAGAGAACCCTTTCTCAATTGACTTTAAACATTACACAGTGGCAATTACACCTTTTCCACCGGATACACCAACAAGATACACACAATCTCTCTGCATTTCTTCCTCTCTTTCTTACTTGCTCTTTCTCTCTCTCTCACACACTCTCTCTTGCCTGCAATTGTATCTTTATACATCTATCTCTCTTATATCTCTCTATATTTCTCTCACTCTGTCTTTCTCTATTGTAATATATTTGTATCATCTCTCTTTATCTCTCTTCATCTCTCCTCTATCTCTTTTTCTCTCCTCATAACTTAGGATCAAGTGCCATCAAGATGGAGGAGTGATATTGACTGAGCAGGAAGGAAGACATCATCATCCTAGGAAAAGACCAATTGCAATGAATTCAAACCCAGATATACTGCCATCTTTATTTTGAAAGGATCAAATGCAGGGAATCAAAATGAAACAAAATCTACTTGACTCTGCAGAGTTTATTTCCTCTGAATGACAAAAATCAAATAGGGGCAAAAATGTGCATTAACTCTACACATCGCATTGGAAGACATTGGGGTTTTATCTGTACAGTGAAATTCAAATCTATCTTAACTACATAAGCACTTAGAAGGTAACCTCCACCAAACACCTCATTTCCACCCATACACTGCATGCTGAAAATCGGCCAATTTCTCATCGATAAAGAAGCCTTGTGTTTACCTCATCAGCTTCCTGCTGCATGGCACCTCGAGAAGAGCATGTGCTTTAGTGCACATATGATAACATAAAATATGTGCAGCTTGAACTCCTAAGTTTATTGACCCTGTTTACCAAAATATTTTTTTTTAATCCTTCAAAAATTCATAAAAATTCTTGGATCACTACCAAAATTTCCTGCAAATTTCATCCAAATCCCTTCACAACTTTTTGAGTGATTTTACAAACAGACAAAACAAATAAACCAACGCAGACAAAAACATGATATTAATATCTAGATATCCGATAAGAGAAGATCCTAGTAACCAAGATTTCATACTAGTTTTTCTCCCAAAAAGAAAAAAATTAACAATTGATTGCCATTCAATATCCATGCAATCTTTGGTATTCCTATTCAAGTAATGAATGTCTAGTCATAGAGTCTGCTCAATGCATCAGACCAGAAGAGGAATGGTGCTACTAATGGCCAATCTTTCAGGCAAAGCTTTCACAGCATTCTGTACACATTACAGATGATGACAAGCATGAATGGGTACATACAAAACATCCCCTCCAAAGGCTGTGAAATGCTGTTAAAGAAGGCTGTAAGTCTCTGAAAAAAAAAAAAAGTGTGAGGACACGCAAATGCCCCGAAACAAGACATTTCAAACCCTTAAATTGGAACACTTTGTATACATTCCCACATCACAACAGTCATGATCCACTTTATCATGTGAGTCAATCAAAGTACATGAGAGTAGCGCACATCTTCAACTCGAATTTTCCATGGTATCCACTCTTGCATTTTTACATGAAAATATTCTTCCAAATGTTCTTTAAGAGGGAATATCACAAATTTTCTTCCAGACGGAATAAATTACAAATGGTCTGCCATCATATCACACAATGATGTTTATGCCTATCAAGCATCATGCAGCATGCTTATCGCTGCCTGGCATATGGCAGGGCAGTGACACGGCTCAGTCGGTAGTGCATTTGACTTCCAATCCAAAGGTACCAGGTTCAATTCCCAAGTCTCACAAAGCAATTTTGTGTGTGAGCGTCCTGTCCCCTCTAGTAAGAGGCAAAAACACCCTGTCTCTCAGATAGGACATTATTAAAATGGAGGTCCCATGTGTGAGTTGACCATGACTCACACACATAAAAGATCCCACTTCATTCATTCTTTGCACAGAGTAGGGTGTAAACTCGGTAAAGTGGTCCCCCCCCCCCCCACCACTCAAACATAAGAAGCAAATGAATGAGGCTGTGAAACCGCTTGTTGTTCACCCCCACGGGACTAGCAATGGTCAGCAAACAGTATCAACCAAGCACACTGTGCCATACGCTTGAATGAATGAATGAAATTGGCATATAGCCAAACCCATACAACACTGCGTAATGATGACCATATAAACTGTGATACTGTGAAAAGCAGCTAAAAAGTATTAATTTAATTGATTAAATCACAGGCTACCTCTACTTTCACATCTACTTAAGATAAACAACAAAATCTTATGCTTGACACATTTTATCTATAAAAAAAACAAACAAATAAAGCAATGAAGAACTACTGTAAGGTTGGTTGATATAAAAATATCAAAATTCATCCCTCCCAAAAAAAACAGATTTGATGTTTCATTTCTTACAAAAGCCCTCTTCAATTGCTAGAAAGAAAATTCAAAGCGATTGAGTAGGAGATATTTCATGCTGCTTGCACAAAAATCTTCACAAAACTACAGCGGATACCACACCGAGGACAGCTACCTTTAACGAGGTCTAATCTCGGCAGTCAGGACAAGGCGGAAAAAGTGACAGCCGATACCTGCATGCATGAGGACGTGAGTCGCCGCATCGCGAACGATGAAAATGCGTTTTGGGATCAGGTTCTCAGCAGGATGCTGACAAATTGCAAATCAAACTTTTTTTTTACAAAAAAAAAAAAAAAATAGAAGAAGAGGGCGAGAAGGAGAGAGAAAAAAATGTATGCCTGCGATCAATGACAGCCGCCACAACAATCCTATTTGGTAGCTCTCCGCCAGTAATCTATGCATTTATCACCTGCAAAACATCTCTACACCCCCCCCCCATGTCTTCGTTTCATCTTGTCATTCTCACGTTGTTCTGGTGCTCGTTGAATATCTTCACCGCAAACATGTTTATTTGATTTTTCAGCATATGTAATCAAGCCCCTTGGGGGTTCCAATTACCGAGATGATAACAGGCTGAAGAGAAAATATTAGAATAAACGCCAACAAAATCAGGAATCAAATAAGTATCAAGGGAAAGTCAAACATCCTTAAGAGCCAGTGAAGGAACGTATCAGCTCTACTAAAGAACACTTCAAAGCCAAAAAGGGTGAGAAACATACCTGAGGATCCTTTCCCTCACACTTTTGGACATAGTGAGGTGTGAGCAGATGGTCATGATTTGAAAAACAGCTAAAAAACAACCACAAACTTTTTCACAGGGCCGTTACCAAAGTTAGCTGCCAATTGTATGAATGAGCAAACCAAAGATCTCTTTCCCACTTACTCGATATCAAAGTACGGAATGCATTTTTCAGTGGTTATAGGAATACACCTGAATACCAGCAAATATCGTTGCATGGCAACACCTGTCCAACTGTTATTCCTTGTGAATTTATTCAGATGGGTGTGGTAAGGGATATGTAACTTTTGCCCTCACTTTAAAAGAAACAGGTTGAGCCAGCCAGTAAACAACACACCCTCATGCCAACTTGTGATGGGTATCGTACACAATCTTACTGCAGCAACTTAAATAACTTGACAGAATGAAATAAGGAGATTTCTCCCCTTTTTTTCAATTCCTTTGTTGTTTTTCTTCTTGTTGTGCCCACTGTTTGTCCTCGATTTAATCTATCTATCCGCACATCGATCCACTCTGCTCTACATTCATAATACTTTGGCAAGAAGCATATAGGTTACATCAGGCCCTGGGTCACCAAACATTTGCCACTTTTGTTTCAAACAGCCCCCGGTCTACAGCCTTCCTCTCGTATCATATATCCCCCCATATCCTCACGTCACACGCTGTCTCAAACACACCATCCAATCTTCTCTCCCTCTCTTTCTTCTCTTTTTATTCCTCTCTTTCTTCCTCTATCTACCTATCTTTCTCTCTCCCCAAATCCATATATCTTCCTAGATGTCACAGTGCACCAATCTAAGTCCTGACTCTCTTCTATACAACTGTTCTATCATTTGCATCCTCTCTTCCCAAGGTGCGAGGGCATTGCTACATTATGAACCAGGGCCAATCTCAAACTCTTGGAAGGTCTTGTTACACCTTGCTGTGGGATACCCCTGCCCCCCTTGCCCCATCCTCCTTTCTTTGGCCCAGTTTTTCCCTTCTACTGTCTCTCTGTCTGTTCATCACTCCTCTTCTTATTTTGTTGAACTCTTTCCTTCTCTCCTTCTCATAAAAAACAAACTTTTCAATGCCTTGATGCTATACTCCCATAAACAAGTCTCATCTTGCTGTACAAGGTAATAAGCCTAATTTGGCAACCCTCGACACAACCAAAATCTATAAGCTCCTCTTTCATAAGGCTAAAGGGCAAACCCCCTCCCCCACTTAACCACCACACTCTATCACTCTTCCTTGCTACATTGTAGCTCTTTATCTCTCCTCTTCATAAACACTTGCACACCCGTGTTGTGTGTTCTCTCTCAAAGTATTTCCTACATACACACACACAAATACAAACATACTTATTCATATCACTCTTGTTTCAACACCCCCCTCCCCTTCCCCCCCCCCCCCATTTCTCTATCTCAATTCAACCCTCCCATCATCAAACATGATGTAGAAAGAGTATCGGTAGAGGACATGTAAAAAAGGGAGAAAATATACTATACTGAAGTGTTCCAAAGATGGTTTTCAATTTCTAAGACAGGGTGAGGGGAATAGAACTTGGGGGGGGGGGGGGAGGAGGAGGAAATGAGATGATATGGGGATAGTGGGAGGAAATGAGGTGATGGGGTTAGGGGGAGAACGAAGGGTTGTTAAAGGAGGGGGGGATGGTGAGGATATCGGTGGTGACCTTTTGAGAAAGATTGATTTTCGCCCTCCCAGACACGCCCACTCTAGACTCCTCCAAACCAACCTCCTTCCTGACTGCAAGCATGTCAAGCGCACTTGAACGCCATTTGCACACTCCGGTGTGCATCATCTAATGTAGCAGACATGGAACATTCTGCTCCAGATATGCAGGTGATGATAAAATTGAAAATGATCCTCACATCTTGTTATAAAAATCAAAGAAAATGGCACAATTACTAGCTGTCCCTTTCTCTCAAAAAAAAGGAAAAGAAAATACATCCTGCCATATCATCTATACAATGTGTTAAACACTCAAAGAGCATACATGTATTCCTCACATCACCAGCAACACAAAGATTCAGAATAAAACCTCCCGAAAGTGATTCTGCCGGTAACATATGCCGCTAAAATCACGTAGTCAAACTGCTGCTCCCTGGAGACACCCTTAATACACCTTTCAACAATGTCATGGCAGCAAATGCTTGTTTTGCACAGTCAAATATTTTCATTTTTTTTTTTGTTTCGCCAGAAATATAAAATTACTATTTACACAGCTTGTGTAAACAGTATACGCTTGCATTTAGAATGCACTGACAGAGCTGTATAACAGATTGACAGCAGACAAAATGGTGGTAGATATAAATTTGTTCATGGGAGGCCGGTGTAAGTTTTCAAAGGGGCAGTCCTGCTGACCAGTCCTCTGAGGTCAAGTGGTCAGTGCTTGCATTAGGATCAAACTCTTGACAGCGGCATAACAAAAATAATCAAGATTTTTTTTTTCAATTTCAATCAAACAAAAACTAAAGGCTAGCTGTTTATTTCCACAACATACAGTATGTAAATTCCATGCATACTCCTTTGAGCAATGAATGTTCCTTGCAATAAGAACTCTTGACCTAGGCTTGCCCAACATACATGCACACAATAGAAAGCCAGGTGTGCACGAACTGGGTTCCAAATATTACCATACATTCAAGAGGGATAGGTTGAGTGATTTAAAGGGTGTGTACAGTTCTGGTTGAGGTAAGGATTTAGCTTTTAACATTTTGTGAGATATTGAGAAACCACTCTATGTGATGTCAAAGAGCATGCAATTCTTAGGGGTATCAAAAGTTTATTTGATGAAAATTGGTTTTGAAATAGCTTAGATATCCAAAAAAAAGGTGAAACAAAGAGATCCTAAAAAAGGCGTGGCCTGTCGCCTTTTATTATTATTATCACTTTTTCGGATATCTCAGCCATTTGAAAACCAATTTTCATCAAATAAACATTGGATCCTTCTTAAAATTACATGCTCTTTCATATTTCATAAGAGGTTTCTATTTCATAAGAGGTTTCTCATTATCTCACTTAGGAATGTTCAAAACATGAATCTCCACCTCAACCAGTACTGCATAGTACCTTTAATACTAAAATCATTAGTTGCTACTGTATGTTGTCAGGAAGATGACATACAGATCCATCAATTATCTATATGCCTGACTGTATATAAATTGGCAAAACCACCTGTTGCTGAGCTATTTCTTTTGGGCTGCTATGCAGGTGTGTGTTCAGGGATTCTGTTATGTAGGTTTTCACCTTTCGAACCCAACAACTTGACTTTGTATAGTGATGATTTTAATTTATGCTATCTTCATGAGATATGAACAGAGTGCATTTCAAATATTGTTTGGTAAAATGTTATTGACTTGACATCGCAAACCATATGATGTCATTATATTAAATACTCATCAAATATGAGGAACTCTGACTTCTCCTGTTTTACAAAGTCCTGGGGGGTGGACAATACATCTTATACTCAAATGTCAAAACATCTCCGTTGCCACTGGCCAGGAAAAATTTTCCCTATTGAAGTAAGACACATGATCACAAAATCACACCAGCACAAACACATTAGCACACACAAACACTCACAGTCATCTATGCATACACAAACACAATTGCACTCTCCCTTACACATCCACATCCTCATCCTCACACACACATACACACACACAACCATTCACACTCATGTCTGACACGCTTAAAAACAGAGCTCCACTTACACTCTGTGTGCTGCACCATTAGTTACCAAATTACCACTGAATATTGAATCATAATACTGCCCACTCTTAGCATACAACATGAGAGTAAATCTACAATAAAAAGACTGAAAAGTGGGTCAGTTATGGATGGGGGGGGGGAGATTGAGCAATCAAGGGGGTCAAATTCCAACCACTTCAGAAATAGGAAGTGGAGATAAGAAGGTTGGGCTCGTTGACAGGCATCAACTTCTCGGAGGAACGAATTCAGAGTCACGATCCTGACTCACCGCAAAAGGAAGGACACGATATCAACCACAAAAAAAGAGCAAAGAAAATTGTGGGAGGGTGCTTCCTCCACTATGTCAGCTGTGATGCCATTAATTATCATGAAACAGCCAGGGACAAGGGATGGTTTGGACAGTGAGGAAGAAGTGATAAAGGGTGGAGTGATGAGTGATGAGGTGCATGATGGGGTTGGGGAATGGGGTGGGGTTGGAATGAGTTGAGGTTGGGATAGAGTTGGGTAGGTCTGTGCAGAGTGGATGATGGGATTTGGGTCAGGGTGGGGTGGGTCAGGGTGGGGTGGGGCAGGGTGGGGTGGGGCAGGGTAGGGTTGGGATAGAGTTGGGTGGGTTTTGGTAGGTAGATGATGGGATTTAGGGATGAAGTGGGTTGGGATGGGGTAGGGTTGGGGTAGGGTTGGGATAGTGTCGGGGTAGGGTTGGGCTGGAGTTGGAGTGGGGTGGGTCTGGACAAGGTGGATGATGGGATTTTGGGATAGGGTGGGGTTGGGGTAGTATAGGCTTTTGGGGTGGGGCGGGTCTGGGCAAGGTGAATGATTGGATTTGGGTCAGGGTGAGGTTGGGATAGGGTAGGGTTGCCATGGGGTAGGGTTGGGATGGAGTTGGATGGGTCTGGGCAGGTTGGATGATGGGATTTAGGTCAGGGTGGGGTTGGGGTGGGGTTGGGGTGGGGTAGGGTTTGGATGGAGTGGACTGGGTCTGGGCAGGGTGGATGATGGGGTCTGGAGACAGGGATAGGGTATGGGATGGAAGAAGTAATGGGATGATCTTGGTGTCTTGAATCTCCTACATAAGTTTGACGAAGCCTTTCTTGACCCTCTGCATGCTACATTCATTTCCTGTCCACAGGTTCATGTGTGAAATTTGTGCACATTTGATTCACTGGCACAGACAAGGTTAAACAGAAAGAGTGACAAACACAAAAGATACTAAATATTTTGTGGGCGCAATATCTTATGAATCAGGAGTCTTGCAAAGACAATTTCAAGGTGGCTTGGCTCACACATAATGGCCCGAACTCACGAAGGTGGTACAAATGAAACCATGGTTTAAACCATGGACAAAAACCATGGAGCGCCAAGTGTCGCATGGAATATTTCGTTACGAAATCAGTCATTTCATCAATGAAAATGATTATTTTGTAACGAAATTACAACATTTTGTAACTAAATGAACATTTCGTCCACGAAATGATAATTTCGTTAACGAAATGGTCATTTTGTCGACGAAATGACCAATTTCGTAACGAAATATTCTGTGTGACACTTGGCGCTCCATGGCTTTTGTCCATGGTTTAAACCATGGTTTCATTTGTACCACCTTCGTGAATTCGGGCCAAGATGTGCAGCTAGTGTGGTAATCTAAATGAGTTGATCATGAGATATCACAACTCTAGACTTTCTTTTATCTTTTGTATGACACACACACATACACACAAAAAATATTTCCACAAAAAGAAAATTAAGATGAGCAGATGTTTCCGTCCCGATACAGATCATGATAGATCTTAATCTTCGTTTTGTGTCTGCACTCACATGGTTGCAGTTTTTACATTGTGTTGCAAAACTTGATTTGCTAAAACTGTGAATTTGGGTGTGAACGGAACTTTCCTGACTTCATCCTGGAATATGAAAGGGGGTGTGTTTGGGAGAAGACTGCCATCAGACAAGGAAATTAAGAAGTGTCACTGGTGATAGCAGGTAACTGCCTGGCTGCTGTGCTGTAACGCAAGATTGCCTAAGTGGAAAATTGTCCTTCTCTCCCTGAGGCTACAATTACGTACATCATTGAAAAAGAAAGTAAAAAAGTAGAAAGTGTGAGAAAATCAAAAATGACTTGAAACAAGGATCTTGAACATCAGCGTGAACAAGAAAGACATGGTCTGGAACTGATATCCAGAATGAGAAGAAGGAAGATTGAAATAGAAACCAACATCAGAGTACATCAAAAATACTAGACTGCACATTGAGTGAAATTATTCATTACTGTCAGGCATTTCTCGTCACTGCATGTATGCTATCCTGATAAAGTCAGAGCCACTAAAGTCAAGAAAAATATAAAATCAGGTGATGTGGCCAAAATCAAGAGTTAAACAACTGTCTTTCAAAAAATCTCAAGTTTGATATCTTCATAAGATTTACATTTGTGGTACATGGTTGCCATTTGTTCAATCTTTACAGGTAACATAACACAGACTTGATTTGATAAAGCAATGATTTGTTTAAGATTGCTGTCACACATTTTGATTTCATGCATGAGTTTTGAAGATATCCCTTAAGGATGTCTGTCACAGCATGAACTTTAAGATTTGAAAAAGGAAAACATGAAAGCAAGCTCTAATTCTCTGCTTTAAGGGGATCGTACACATTTGATTGAGACCCAACTTCAGGTTTCTAACATTTTTGGTGAGATAATGAGAAACCTCTCATGAAATATTGAAAGGGCATGTAATTCTAAAATGTATTCAACCTTTATTTGATAAAAATTTGGTTTTGAAATGGGTGAGTTATCCAAAATGGAGTGATCCCAATAAAAGGAGGGACTCACCTTTTATTATGACAGCTGTTAACCTGTTGAGAACAAGTCCTGAGTACAATTGTATACTCAGGCAAATGTCTATGGGAAATGCGTGTTGCAGCAATTAATGAGCTTCTGCCTTAACTTGGCCAGAGATTCAGTCATGCAGTCATGAAGACAGATTGGGGGGGGGGTGGAAAGAAGGGACAAAAATCTGCAGAATCTGGTCCATTTTCACAAATGGCTGCAAATTATCTCATCACTCAACACCTGAAATCCCACAGAAGCATTTTAGCACATTTCCTCTTACACACATAGGAAATGTAGGCTAATATATGCTCAGTGACCCTTTTACCTGCATTAACCTGTTGAGGACGAGTCCCGAGTACATGTATACTCGGGCAGGGGTCTATGGGAAATGCGTGTTGTAGCAAAACCAGTACATCCTCAACGGGTTAATATCAGCATGCAACTCACAAATACTTCCAAGAACACATAAAAAAGTAAGGTAATGAATGTTAAGTGTGTTTTAAAGAGAAATTTATGTGGACTTATTTTTTTTCATTTTGTGTGGTTGAGGGGATTTAAAGGCACTTCATTCTCTGGAAGAAGGATTTTTGAAGTTTTGAGGCTGCAGAAAACCTTAAGTATCTTTCCAGGGAGGAGGAGGGTAAAAGATTGATGGGGAAAATATGAACGAGGAGAGTCAACCGAACATTTCGGTATCAGGTAAAGCTTCAGAAAATGTTTGATGTGATGTGCATACACCGTTCTTTCTCTTCAGGAGACAAATAAAAAAAAAAAAAAAAAAAAACCTTCCAAATTGACTCAAAAGTCCGCAATCGAGTCCAATACACCGACACTAATGTGACAAAGGAGAAATATGGCCCTCGGTCGCACGAGGCAACCGGTACGACCTCAACTACATCTCGGGAGAGCGGTACTGCCGGCAAAACGAAGTTCTCCATTTCTCCGATCCCCACGTGGCTTGGGCACGGAGAGCCCGATCTTCTCTTGTGGGGAGATGAAGCAGAGGACACACACAAGACGGCATCCAACATACACCAACGAACGACGTATCCCTCCCAATTACATCATCGATCAGTTACGGCGAAGCTCGCCATGAAAGAGGGAGGAGAGATGAGACAGAAAAAAGAACAAGACTTTAAAAAGGGAAGCAAATTTCACTTGGATCAGGGATAAGACTCAAATGAACTGACTGTGTGACTGCGAGTGACTTTGGCGTAATGCTCACACAAACTAACCAAAGAGGCAGAGCAAAAAATGCCAACTGAGTACAGAAATGAAATGCAAATCAAATTCAGAATGACTTCTCTCTTTCTCAAACAGCTATCCAACCCTGCAATTTGACAAATCTCTTTGAAGTTGCACAGAGGGAGGGGTGGGGGATAAAACAGACAAGCCTTACTCAAAATAAAATCTAGTGCTCGAAAGCAACAATTCTCCAACCCATGGAAAAAAAAAAGAATGACGAAAAGAGAAAAGTGATTTGAGATTCCACTGTATTTGTTTAGATACAAGACATCAATCACGGCAGAGAATGTGAAATTGTACAGCTGAATCCATGTGGCATTTACTAGGCAAATGAGTACTTTTGGAATCCATGCAAGATAACACTGTCAGATTCATCTTGGTTAGCTGCTCTGAAGAGACAGGGGAAAAAAAAAAACATACGAGACAGCATCATTATGCCGCAGTGCACAAAAATCTCCCGATAACTCCAATGCATACATCTCGGACAGATGTTTTAAAGATCCTATTTGAAAGTATAATGCCGGCTCCAATTTGCTACTCACATTTAGTCTATTAGAGGAGGCAAATAGTCTAAAGACAGGGGTACCAACCTTGCAACAGCATTGCAGTATTCTGAGGACTGAAACAACATCTTCTGCTGGAAAAAAACAAACATTTTTACATCCCTCCAATAGACATTTATAGTAATATAATTTGGGGAGAAGGGGTATTTTCCATGAAATCTGCAGCATTCTTGGTCGTTGGCAAAAAAAAAAAAGGATAGAATACTGCAAAAAAGTAACATTTGGCATCTCTGTGAAGAGGTCCATCGTTTTTTGTCTTTTTTTTTCATGTAAGGAAAAGAAATGAGCAATTCTTTGAGCAATTCGAGATCTAATTCATAAGAATCTTTCCAGACAAATAAAACTAGCTGACAAATATGCAAAAATATTCAAAACTACAACTTTTTGTTTTGACTCATTAAATGACTGAATAATAAAATGTCCCCAGAGAAAATGAAAATGGGCCAATTAACATTAATCTTGCCCAACTGAAACCCTGGTCAGATTATCGAAATAAAAAAAGAAAAAACAATCCAAAATAAAAGGTGGCCCTACCAACACAAACAATGAGTATGTAAAGACATCTACAAAGATGCCCAGGATTTTTTCATTCCAGTGTCTGAGAATTTGGGTGATGAGTGGAAAAAGTCTGAATGCTTGAAGGTGGGAGCCCCGCAAATTTCCTCTTCACAAATTTTCTCCCCACCCCCACTTTCCTCTCTCCCTATCACCCCCAATTCTTCTCCCACCCACCTCCCCCCCCCCCTCAAAAAAAAAAAAAAAAAAAGGCAAGAGAGAAAAAGCAAAGCTTTGTGGGCTCTGATTCCAAACTGCATCACGGCAGAGAGAGAGAGCCCCATCATCCCAAGAATTGCGGCCAATTTGCAGGACATGATCACAATTTACGTACTCCAGCGTCGACTCTCGAACGGAGACAAATTCGAGCCCGTAAAAACTAACATATTACGGTCTGGCAAATGTAATACCAGCCTCCTTTTAGCTCGTCTTGTGCGTAATAAAAACAGAGAGAGGAGGGGGAGACAGGACTAAAAAGATTGTGGTAACAAAAAAAAATGTGATCTGCCCAATACCCATTTTTGAGATAGGACCTTCCAATCTCCAACGAAATTGGATCGTCAATCACAATGAAACAGAGAAGATGGCAGGGGACCCTTTCTTTGTAATCATAAAAACCATAATGGAATTGCATTCCCTTATCTTTTAAATCGCAACTGATATCTTGGTGGAATCGTAGTAGAAGGGTGTATCTTCACAAATAAGAGGGGGGAAGGGTACTATTTCTCTTTACTAGCATTTATGAACCTTTCAAAGAAAATGTGACAGAAGAGGAGAGGGACAGGAAGCGAAGACACTTAGAATTTCTGAGAAAGACAAAAAATACATATATATATGAGGTGCTTGTACACTTTACTGCTATTTTCATGTTATGCTGATGTTTCATGCCACATAAAGCCATAATTTGATTGTCTTTATAGCCTTGGATATTCTCCATTCTGTATTATGAAGACATGTTGTGAAGCTATCCTGATGCCATTTCTGTGAAAGAGCAATAACTACAACCCATCTGATGAACTCTTCCAAGGAGGCACTGCCATTCTCCAAGATCCAGAATTGCCATGGACTTGACTTTGTGTTCATCTATTCATCTCTTTCAATAAACAATGTGTCTGGTGAATTCACTTGGATCTTTTTTTTTTTTTTTAAGTCACAATCATTTACAACAACAAAGCACATACAATGAGTTCTTATTCATTTCACTTCATGCAAGTGTATCATCCCAAATTTCACTGGTGATTTGCTGTTAGCAGAAATGTCAAAACTTCAGTTCTTGGTATAGTGTTTATAATAAACTCAAAATGAAACTCAGCTCAACTAATATATTTGTGGTGACTTTCTTCATTTCTGTCATCAAAGACAAAAACTGCAGCCTTACCTCAGAATGTATTAAAACAACTGTAATCTCAATAATCCTCTGCAAAATGAAATAACAACACCCTCCCCGTCAAATGGGGACAGAATGAAATATCAAAGGAAGATATCTATGTTTTCATATTCTTTTCTTACTTTTCTCCCTAGATGTATGTCCATCATTTTGCACAGTGGGTCCACGTAGAATTCAAGTTTTGCTCTTACTTCTAACAGTATGTACTACATGACATTAGGCTTGCTCTCTCAATTTCTCCACAAAAACTCTAGCCACACAATAAGAGAAAAAAAATGAAGTTTTTATTAAAACAGCAACTGCAGCATGAGCAATATCTGAACCACGTTCACACCCCAGTAGGGTTCGTGATGTGCTAGGGCAGCGTTTGTCTCGCTTCTTGAAATGCATCCATGCAACATGCGAGCAACCCCCCGGGGGCTCTGGGTGAATATGACTGAATGAATGAATCTGCGAGTGGGCCCGCAATGCCGAAATGCAGCTCAGAAAGTGCACGTATCAACGACCCTACAAGCAGATGAAGAGTGGCACTGTGACTTCGATCAATACGAATGATGAATTGATTACTCTGATGTGGAGATGTAAAGCAAAAAAATTATAATTGGCAAGCAGCATCGACAAAATGTGAATACTTCGATGTCTGCGGTGCTTCCGCTCTGTTTTTTTTTTTTTCCCCCTCCAGCAACACGGCGGGAAGGGGAGAAAACCGTGGGGGACGGTTTACAGCATTTGTGTAAATTAATCAAATTCATTTGGGTCTATCGTCAGACGAAGTCGTGTACGAAACTCATCTAGCACATGTTAATGTGGTAGTCTAACAAACACAGACTCAAGTCTGTAACTAGAGTATTCAACAAGGCAAATGAGTGACACTCACTGCTGGCGCTAGCATATCTACTATATGCGTGTATAATACGATATATGTATACGTTATACTGTATGCGCATTTCTCGTTTATGGCTTTATTTTACTCTGTCTCTTCCTAAAAGCACAAAAACTTTCAAGTTATATTGCATACATATATTTTCCCAAACAGTCTAATCTTACAATACCACTACAGCAAGATGATTCCAATGATTAACAACATGAAAAGGGACAAACCTTTTAATACCGGCATGGCTACAAAGCAGGAACACAAGCTGAATGATATCAGCTTGGCTGTGTCATCGTCTAGGTCTAGGGCCAGTGTACACAGTTTAAAATCTATTGTGGGACACAGAATTAGTGGTCACTGACCTCATTAAACAGGTGGCCACTGTACACAGGGTCTTTAACATGGCTTTTCTCTCATGGGGGATTTTTTAAGTGGTCATATAAAGCAGGTGGCAACTATTGACAGGAGGCCACTATTGAAAGGCAAGTTTGACTGTATAGCTTTTATAATGCCCTGACAAAAGATAAAAATAGTCTGTCCCCAGAAAAGCTTACAGTAACGGCTGTACCTTTCACTATGATACAGTAAATCGTGCAAAAAGAATATAAATGTGAATACATCAGCACAACTCGTTATTGTGCAATTATATTCAGTATATCAATAGCATGCCTTCAACATTTATGGGTATATTTGAATATGAATTTGAATGTAGAAATTATATGTGTGATTATGACCACTACACAAATTGTTGGGTAATTAATCATTTCAGTGATACTCCATGTATAAACATATTATCTTCACATTCTCTTCAAAGTTTTTGTTTTTTATAAATATATTTCAATGGACATTTTTATGCCTCCGCCAACGAAGTGGCCGGAGGCATTATGTTTTCGCGTCGTCCGTCCGTCCGTACGTCCGTACTTCCGTACGTCCCGTTTTGTTTTTGTCGATATCTCAAGAACCGTGTGGTGGTTTTGCATCAAACTTGGTATGAGGGTATATCCTTGGGGGATGATACTTTGTGTGGATTTTAGGGTCACAGGGTCAAAGGTCAAAGGTCACAGGTTATTTTGTGAAAAAAAAAATTGAAATTTCATGTTTTTCTCCATATCTCGCAAATGGTTCAAGGTATCTTCATGGAACTTAGTATATATGCTTGTACCGATGGGCAGTGATTATCTAGGGAAGTTGGGGGTCATGGGTCAAAGGTCAGGGGTCAAAGGTCAAGGTCAACTCCTCAAAATATAACTACTTTCCTTATATTTATGCAGTGCCTGAAGGATTTTTTTAAAACTTGATGTATGCATGTATAACCCAATATATATTCTGTGGGAAGTTTCTTGCCAAAAGGTCAAAGGTCAAAAGGTCAAAGGTCAAGTGAAAGTGCTAAATTGCACTTTTTCCTCCATATCTCAAAAATAACTCAAGGTATTGTCATGAAACTTACATATTTATGCATGTTCTACCTAACAGTGATTCTCTTTGGAACTGTGGGGTCAAAGGTCAAAGGCCAGGTTTCGATAATACTATTTTACCATTTGATACTGAAATTATACTTTTTCTCAATACCTTAAAAATTACTCAATGCATAAACTTGTAAAAGGGTCAAAAGTCAAGTGAAAATCATCAGTTCCCCCAAATACCTGCACTCTTGATGTTTTAATCATTCATCCAATTGAACCTAGTTCTAGGAAAGTGAACATTCAGCACATTTGTGGCAAACCTGTCATTTTAACCCGTTGAGGACGGTTTGATTTTGCTACAACACGCATTTCCCATAGACACCTGCCCGAGTATACTCGGGACTCGTCCTCAACGGGTTAATATTTTGCCAATTGTGTGAAACTGTCATCACACATTGTCAAGACATTGTACTATAGACCTATTAGGAGAACCATGTATTATGGCGGAGGCATACACCAGTCGCCGTAGCGACATTTCTAGTTGTCTATGATATTAATATATATGTCTGACCAAGTCTCCCCCCCCCACAAAAAAAAAAGAAAAGGAGGAAAAATCACAAGATAGCAGTGCAATTACTACATGTATATCTAGAAAAATACAGTGTATCTAATTTAAAAGGGCAGATCAGGTACACAATGAATAATACCAAATACGGTGAAAATATTCCTATAATCTGACTCGGGATATTTTTTTTTTTTTGTTCACTGGTCATATATTTTTCCTCCATTCAGAAAATCATCACACTCCAGCAAACTGCCTCGAGCTACATACATTTTTATGAAATTGCTCCTATTTCTCACCCAAAATTTGACAAGGGTGATCTGGGTTGAGTGACAGAAATACCCTAAGAAAAATCCTGATAAAAAAAAAAGGTACCACATTGGTCGTGTCATCTTGCATAACATTGGCCGTCCCCTGTGGAATATGCTTTCACTTTGGCAGAATTTCTCAGCCCCAGAGGATGCATTTGCCAGCACCCAGCGCACACAAAAAAAAAAGGAAAGAAATAGCAAGATTAGGTGCCTCATAAAGATCTTATCAAATGTCAACGTGTTTGCGCTGATGAAGCGGACTGCTGACGAATCTTTTCGACCGTGCGAGTTCCCTTCCGTCATGTGATAGCTGCTTGTTCGGAAAAAAAGAGACGAGAAGAGACATGTGCCCCCATTCCCAACAACACCGTCAGTATATCTGCTCGTCCCACTTCGCATGACTTCACTCGCACACAAGTCGAGCATTCAAAGGCAACATGCTGATATAACTTAAAACATGAACAGCTGAAGTACAATTAACCCGTTGAGAACGAGTCCCGAGTATACTCCGGCAAGTGTCTAGGGGAAATGCATGTTTTTGCAAAATCAGTTCATCCTCAACCCTCAGCAGGTTAGGCAAAGTCACCACGAAGTACAGGTATGAAATAGGAACCGATATAGAGTTAGGTTTAGTAGGCTTAGTCAGTGTTAGTGTAACTTGCCACTGTCTTTTTAATCTGCTTCTTCTATCACATGGCATCATTCTTCTACCTTACAACAGCAAATCATAATTTTGCTGTTTCTTACTCCTTTCTGTAGACATATAACTGCAGATTTTGTTTATTTAATATATTGGTGAATTCTGATCAGGTCAAAATGTCAGTACTGTTAACTTTCCTTGGTTTACTTGCCATATATTGCACGCTCTCAATATCTTGCCACAGCTATGAGCTATGATGGCTAGAACTCTTTTTTTCCTTCACATAATCCAACCAATTTATTATGTATTAGATTCATAACTGTCAATGTACTGCCAGTATTAATGAAATAATGGTTATTATTCTCATAATCTATTTTGTACAGTACTTTTATATGTACTGTACAATCATTTTGTCTCCCTGTGCATTTGTACTGAAATTATAATTGTAGATCAGATGCAATAAAGGCAGCCCTTGGGCTGCAAAATTTGATAATAAATAAAGCCATTAAAAAAAAAAAAGTTGTTCATATTTTGAATAGCAAGGGTCACAAATATAAAACCGTCACAAGCTATGTGAGACATACCGCATTGCATCACTTTTATGGTGCAAGACAGGGAAGATTATGTACGAGAGTTTGGTCAATCTCTTTTTTGTTTTTAACATCCTCTTTCTTTTGCAAAACGAAGGCCATTGTGAGATGAGAGAAAATGTGAATATGACCAGATTTGAGAGAATAAGGATAGGTTGAAATTGCGGCCATTTTGGAGTGGTTTTGGCATGTCTGCCACGCTCGAGTTGCGGTCCTCCATGATGTTCTGCATGGTCAGCAAAGTACGACAGATGAGAAACCGATCCTCATGAATATTCATCATTGGAATGGAGTGGGGACTGCCGCAAAGAAAGATATCTGCCTCCCGAGAATTTGAAATTGGATATACTTCTTTCTTTTCTTATTTTTTTTTTTCTGGAGTAGGACGAAGTGTCACATGACTTCCTCCAAATACACCTTAGTGGCATTCTTTTTTTTTTAATTGAATTTTTCACATTTTAATGACTATGACAAATACATTTTGTTGGCAAGCTGGCCACATGAAGAAGACAATTTTTGAATAAACCTCCATTTCAGTTTAAAACTGTCCAAATGATAAAAGTATATGAGAGTAAGCTACACGTAGCACAGTTTGCATGCAGCAGGTTTAAACTTGACTATTCAGTTCTCCTGATAAAATTCAAAAGTGGGGGTGGGTTACATATTTCTTTAGAAAGAAAAAAAGTGGGAATAAATTTTAACAAGCTCTGGTCTATAGCTGGGAGCAGTTTCAGATCTTGTACCACAACAAACCTCTTGAAAATTGTGTTTCCAACCACAGAAGTACAATAACAAGAACACCAACGACAACAACAACAGTAACAACAACAAAGAACGGAAACAAAGAAAAACCTTCCAAATTAGCAGTTTTTACTCTTGGCAAAAATGTGCAATATAGCATATATTTTAATCATACAAAACGTATCCTAGCAACTGAATTCATGAAAATAACAACAGTGGATGTCATCCAATACCTGAACAATAAAGTGACATTGAGCAAGGATATTCCAGTTAGTGTACAAAAATCAAGAGGACACTTTAAAATGGCACCCTCCAGTGTTGACGTGTTACAAAATCAATGATGCATGCTCCTCTTGCCCATAAAATGTAATGGACACGGAGTGAGTTGCCGAAATAATGGAAGTGACTTACCTCTTTCCTCTGTATTTTCTTCTTTTTTTTTTTCGAAGGGGGGGGTGGAGATGGGCAAGTTATGCACTCTATGATCAAAGTGTTTGATTCAACAAGAAAGCTGAAAGGAGCATCAGTCACTCACATGCGAAGGAGCCATTAGATACCACACCACAAACCCCCAACTCCAAAAAGTAATGCATCGTAAAGAATAAAAAGACAAACAAAAAAATCACTACCTGTCACCATGAGCATGGCGCGGAAAGAGAATCTTGACACAAAAATCAATGCATCGGACTCAGAGAGGATGTGCCGCTGATACTTGAAAGATGGATACAAATTGAAGTCAAATGGGGATGCTACCAAAATCATTATTTTTTTTTTCTCTCTCTTTGTTTCTTCAACTGGGGCAGGTGAAGGAGGGGATGAGGTGCCAATGCTGCTAAGTGTGAACAATCAAGGGAACCCTGAGAGTTCATGAAGGGGGTGGGGTGGAGGAGGGGTAGTCAAAACTTTAGAGAAAAAGATCTGGAAATGAGAATTATGGGTAGGAGAGAATGAAAACGCAGCATGCTCTCTATAAAATTAGGGAAAGAAAGAGAGAGAAAGATAGAAAGAGAGTTTTCTGGACACTTCTTGAGTATGTGTCTATTGTTGTTGCATTTTTTTTTTTTTTTTGAGGTGGGGGGGGTTCTCTTTTCAATTTCCTCATGCATAGAAAAAAAAAAATGGGTGTGGTCACCTAAATAACCCTGTATGTGCTTTGAGCACAGAATGGCACAAAAAAAAGAACATAGAGTTGTACACACTGTCCAAAGTCCCTGGCACAGAAAGGGCTAACAACGGGCATAGAGCCTTCACTTCAGTTGCTCTACGTCTGTGGAACTTTCTACCAATCCAACTTTGGTATCATTGCAACCTCAGTACCCTCAAATCAGAACGAAAGACCTATCTTTCCTAGCAACTTTGTACATAATGTGTGGCATATTCTGGAAGCAGGGCACCTTTGAATGTTCTTACAGATAAATGTGATTCATCATCATCATCATCATTATCAAATACTAAAAGGACACAAACCCAGTTTTCTAGTAAAAGTTTTTTGATTGTAAATTGATGTCACACAACTCTTGAAATCATATCTGCCCACTAGGGCTTTACAATGCTGCAGATTGAAGATGTGAGTGTACCCACAAGGAAGAAAATGATCTGATGAAAAGTAACTATAAAGATAGAATGGTTTTCGGAATAAGAATGTCACTCCAAATCAGGGCTTTTTTTATGAGAGAAATAAATGACATGATTTTTCAGGGTAATTAGCCATCGCTTTTAATCCACTACTTGGAAAAGCATCGGTGTTTCAAATGGACAGTGAACATGGCCGCATGTTTCGACATATTTTACAGATATCTTGAAGATTTCTTCCTTCTCTATTCTTTTCCATCTTTCTGTTTTTTCTCACTATAGTCAGGGCATCCTTTTGAAGATGGCACTTCTTAGTCTTGATACAAGGAAGTAAGGAAGAGATCAGGAGTACCCAACGGGAGGAGACAGGGGTAAGGTATCTAGATGGAAGGAGAAAACAAAGACTGCTATAAAGGCATAATTTACCATTTGCAGATGAAACAAAAACCCAGCATTAGTGCTTTAAAGTAGTTCTAAAATGTGAGTTTGGGATAGAAATAACCACTGTAAAAATCTGAATCCGTGTAATCAATGCTAAGTATTGTTAAATACACAAAATGTGAACAATAGTTATGATAAAAGTGTTGCCAGACTAAACCGTCTACAGTTACGGTTTAATGAGAAAAATATGGATATCTCCTGATACTTCAGGCTTTATTGTAAAAAAAATTTATATGATAGGATGTTTTGTGATACAACAGATCTACACATATGCATCAAATGTGCTATCTTGAACATTTTTTTTTTTAAATCACTGTTCCCAAAGGTAAACAGGACCTATAAGAACTAACAGCATCAGGGGGAGGGCGGGGTAGAGAGGAGATTATTTCCTCTAAGTGAAAGAAGAATTAAAAGGAGGACAGTAATTTGAGTTAGCTGAGGCAACTCCTTACTGTCTCTCTCTCAAAAAAACAAAAAAATAAAAAATAAGGCGTCGCCGGGATGCAAATAACGTCAAAAGGTTAGGCAAAGGAAACCCTACCCCCCATTACTGGAACATTCAAGTCCCGAAAGACGCAGCGGTCGACAACCATTTCGTGGATCCCCGCTGTCTGAGCAGCGGCGATCTCTGACGAAGGTTCGGCTGTGCCGAGCTATATACAGAAATGAGATGGGAGTTTTCTTACTTTGTTTCGGCTGGCTGGTCATTCCAGGGGTTTAATATGAGTTCTCGTCTATCACTAGATTTAATGGGCCAGCTAGACGGCAAAGAAATGAATTCTCTTCGGCATCGACACACAAACATGTGGGTGGGACTGTTTAAAATATTCAATAATAAGAATCAAACAGTCTAGCCAATTACAGGCATAAACAACTTCTTTTTCTTCTTCTTTTTCTTATCCTCCTCCTTCTCCAGCTCCTCTTCCTCTTCTTCTTCTTCTTCTTCTTTTTCTTCTTCTTCTTCTTCTTCTTCTTCATCTTCCTACACAAGTATAGGCAATCATGTGGTGTATCAATATCCCAGTCACTTCTATAGAATGACTTTTCCTATGTTGACACTGTACATGTACCTTTCACTCCATTTCTCTCTCTCTCTCTCTCGCTCTCTCTCTATCTCATGTCATTACACTCATTTATCTATCTGTCAATCAGTATTGTGATACCTGTATATCAACCAACCAATCTATCTAATGCCCTGTCACTTTACAAAGTGATGCCTAGGATGGTAATTGAATGATTAGCAGCGAGTCCTCTCACAGCACGGCGCTGATTTCGCATTACCAGCAGAAGCACACTTTAATGACCGATCATTAGTCATTGTAACAGGTTGGCCACAGATGGTTATGAACAATACAGCGATGATAAAGGCTAAGTGGTTGTTCAAACACTGTCAGAGAATGGGTCGAAAGAATCCCGCGGTCGCATTAGTCGAGAGCAATGTATAAATTTTTACAGGCAGCACACTTGATCACTGGCAATAGACGCAGTAAACATGTCATGCGTACTTGTAACAAAGTGTTCACAAGCTGTAGAAAGAGATGACTTGCCGTTCATACAGTAATAACAAGTAGCCCATATTCATGCACTTGGCAAGGAATGGCTAGCCATGTACAGGCGCGGTGGAGCACCCGAATTTGCATCTCATTATCGCCCCGTTCTATTTGAATTTCCAACGGGCATCCACGGCTGCCCGAAACTGTGTGCATGAAAAAGTCAAATCTTTACCTTCTCCTTGTGCTGCTATGCATGCCGCTAGTAAACTCAAACTTCCCACACTATCTAAGTTTTTATGAAATTATGAAATTTGCTGCACTAGAACTTGAGATATTAAAGCATTTTGAAAAAAATCACCTTTCACAAAACATGCTCTCTGTTTTTTTCCAACTGGACTATGGCCGGGCTCCAATGTGTCCGAAATTGGCAACATAAGTTCATCAGGCCTCAATCCATATATGATGAAAGTTTTCGCTTGGCTCCACCTGTACTTTTTGAGAAATCAACTTGTTTCTACAGGGTTTGGAATAGAAAATTGTAGTCAGCGAAACAATTGAAAATGACGTCATTTCTTTTCCCGTAATATTGGGCATGCGTGGTACGTCAGATTCAGGATTTCGTGCTCATTGTTGGTTTGCATGTGTCGCACGGCGGTGACTGCTGAGCTGCTGCCATGCACGCTGCATGCAGCAATTGCGTTGTGTGTGCTGTGACATGCAACGCTACAGTGACGCGGTTATATATACATGGGACCGACCTGTACGCTTTACGTTCGTGTCATTTTTGACATCACCTTCTGTTTTTTTTTTTCCGACACAACCATGGCCAGGAATATTACAGTATGAAATTTAAAATGCAAGCAGATAAATAAATTTCGGTGTACCTTGTTTGAATGGCGCTTTGGTTCTGCAATCACACTTCGTGAATTTTAGGATGATTTTTGAGGCATATAGTTGGTAATTTTGCTCGCCAGGTTTTCGCTAAAATTTCACATTTTATCATTGTCAAATCCTTTAAAATGTTATATGTACATATTCGGACATGTTTTCAAATTCAAACTAATTCAATTTTAATCCGAAAATAGGTTTCCTTAAATTGTTATTAGCTTGAGAAGTTGTTTACTTTTTCTCAACTACGCGAGTACATGTTGTTTACTTTATGCAAATGAGGCTCGGCTGCCGATGGATTTCTGTATATTTCACAGGATTTCACAGGATATATCTTTTAGTTTCTTTTTCTGGTTTTGTTTTTGCTTTTTGTTGTTGTTTCATTTGTTTGTTTATCAGAACATAATATAATTCCTGCAGGTATAAAAATGTGAAAAATGAATGGCCCTATACTCCTTCCCAATGAGTGAGACAAAAAGATATATAGATATAAACATATAAACATAGTAGCATTTAACCATAAACATATAAGCATATAAACATATAAATATATAACCACACATATATATTTTCTTATATCTAAAGACATTTGTAATACCACCCATTCCCATAAAAACGACAATTTGCGCGGAAGATTTGACACACCTGGGAAATCCTGAATTGAAAAACAAATCAAAACCAAACAACAAAAAACAAAGAAAGAAATGAAGAGACACAAGTTGCAATGTATGTGGCTCTAGATAAGCGTGGTGCAGACTCTTCAGAAAGGTGTAACAGCATTGATAGTAATCTTGTTGACATGCTGTTCTCACTTCTCGTTTCTAGCCCAGCGGACCAGCGGCGCCTGGAAAGAAAATCCCCTCTGACGCGTAAAAGAGCTGTTGTCGTCTTCTCTGGCTTAATTGATTATAGCCCTTCTTGTCATTCCATCCATCTCCGCAATCAATCCACTTTGCGCGTCTTCGGAAAAAAAAAAAGTTCTGTCCGAACATCTGAGCAGAAATTCCTGGTGAAATCAACATCAAGACAGGCCTGGAATATCCATCTGTGCACTGACGAAAGTACCGCTGATTTTGAGTCCGTGTGCAATATCATTCTCCTTGCACAGACACACTTGTCAGTGCGTGATGGATGCATTTTTCTCTAAAATGATGATTTTGATGGGTGACACCCCCTCCCCCCCCCCCCCCCCCGCCCCGCGCTCTCTCTTTTTTTTTTTTTTTGTCAATTTGACGATAAAAACACATTGATACTTTGAAGACACACAGATTACCTGCTTCACAGTTTTAGAGAACTCATCACAAGAAACCCCCCCCCCAAAAAAAAAAAAAAAGAAAAAAAATCCTAGCAGCTTGTATTAAGATGTCTCTGACCCAGAAAATACAACCAGGTATCTAGATCTACGGTATATATTTTCCTTCAACCCATTTCTTACAAACTAATGCAAGTAGGGTAGACTCAGCCCAAGTCTTTCTTATACCAGGTACCCATAGGGAATAGGTCAAATTTTGCCATTTTTTTTTTCTCTGCCCTGTCTCTATCTGTTGTCTAGTCTCCATCATTCTCATTTCTAGGTGATCCATGGATAACACTTTTTGCTGTTGTTGTCTCCCTGTAACTTTGCATCTATTTTGAAATCATCCTTCTTTTGTTTTACTTATTCCCTCTTGCCATTGTCATTCTCCTTTCTCTCACACACACACTCTCTCTCTCTCTCTCTCTCTCTCATGTTTCTCATTTTCACTTGTCTGTTTCGTCTATGCACTGCGTTAAACAAGTCAATTACTGTACGCCGATGTCCCCCTGCAAATCGGGTGGATGGCATTCGCCGCTATAATCAAGTGCTCGTTAATCACCTCATCAACAGTCGGGGGAGGGGGGAGGGGGTTCTGGACCGGCGTCTTCCAAAGCAAGGGCCAGCAGCATCACTTAGCGACTCGACAGTGATGGAACAAGTTGCCATGACAACGGGATGCGGTGAGACCGTTCTGCATCCCGGCAAGACCGATCATTAAAGCTATGTCTTCCTGTAATAAGTTTTGAACACCCAGCTGTTTTTCTGCAGCTAGATAGTTTGTGTCTAGACAGTGAGATATTTTTTGAAGGCTGTAAAGTCAAATGAGAAATTGAGAAATGCCCTATAACATTTATCATTCATTCTAGCTCTTTTCTTGATAGAGACTGGACGAGCAAATGATTTGACTATCATATCACTTCAGAATTCAAAGCCATAAAACCAGGGATGACTTGTTTACTGGCCTAGCTCATATAAAGAAATTTTCGTTCATAGACTTAACCCGTTGAGGACGGACTGATTGTGCTATAACAAGCATTTCCCATAGACACCTACCCGAGTATTCTCGGGACTCCACAAAATAATTGAATGAAAATAATTAACTCAAAACTACTGATGAATTGTCAAATACACAAACTGCAACCGAAATTTCAGCAAGCTCTATAAGGTTTTATTGCACATACTACTGTTTTGCATCTAATTTCAAATTTCTTTTATATCCTGTTCCCATGCTTCCACAAATTAGTGACTAATATCTTTTCCTAACCCCTCTCTGCCCCCCCATGAAAAAAAAAAAAGAATTGGATCAAACATCAAGATCTGAACATAGATGTACACAGATTTCATACATAATCTATTTTGAGGAGTGGCTTAATATAGTCATTAAATGGATGAATAAATTCAAGCTGCTCCAATTACAAACACAATCCATACCCACACGCCTACGCATACCACCTGAGCCCACAGGACAGTGAGAACATATGGCCGCCAGTGACCTACATGTTGTATACTATACAGCTCTTTCTCTCCAATGACCATCCAAATCAGTTTATACAGTCAATCACTGTTTTTTTATTGGGTAAGATAGACATGACACTTTTCATTCCACTTGTCCACATAGTAGAGATTTCTAGCCAAGTATTAAAAAAAAAATAGATAAAAACATGTAAATGCACACACAGAGAAATCTAAAGCCAAGTATAGTTCTGAAAACTTAGTAGTCCCTCACCTTTGCTTCTGTGACAATCACGTGGCAAGAATCTACTGGGAAAAAAAACTGTCTTGTAGATCTATAAAAATTTAGACAATCTAGTCTCTCATGATTATTTCCCATTAATCATATTAGATGATTACCTCATAATCAGTTTTCACAAAATTCAGTCAGTTTAAGTTTCCCTATCCTGTCTGCTCCAACTGTAACCATGTGAAGAGTTTTATTGCAAAATGAGCTAAATCCATTAAGTTGAGATATTTGTGATTAAAGCTGCTAAAAAAAACAAAGAAAAAAAGAAAAAAATACTGGATATTTCTAATCATAACTTCTAGAATATTCTCTGTTATATTACGAGTGAGTTATTACTGGAAAGGTTTGATTTTTGCTCTATCTGAAGATGGCCTTACTTTGAAATGTTTAAGAATAGTGCTTAGACCATTTTGCAATAAAACTCTTCATGTATAACTTTTGAATAGACACCAATTATCTGAGGCAAAAAAACAAACAAACATAAAAACAAAAGAGGGGAATTTTTTGAGATGGCATGAAGCTGCTATACTGCAGTTACACTCTTCCCAGGAAATTCTTTTGAGGGAAAAACCAACAAAAACAAAAATCTATTAAGAGGAAACAGCTAAGCAAGCAGTACTCGAGGGGAAACGTGTAAATCAGAAGTCTTCCTCAAAAGTGAAATGCTTTAAAACTGGCAAGTAGTTGAAAAACTTGAAAAGAGAGCAAGCTAGAGAAGAAAAAATAAAACTCGAATGATGTCTGCTTGTCCCTTTCTGTCACAAATTCAATTTTTCGGTCGTGCACCTGTCCCTACCGCTGGAAGTATCCAACGGCCTTCCCCTCTCCACTTGAAGAGTCGCCCAAATTGCATCTCCTCTTCACAACCTTTTCTTTATTTCTGGCGGAATCCTTCCCCTCTCCAGGAATCGGCGGGCATCCTCGGCACGCCGTTTCGATTCGAGAGTTATCTGACCACATCGCACCCCTCAGTGACACCGTCTCTCCGATCTGGAGCATCTCATCAGAAACTTTTCCGTCGAACGCAAAGGGAGGAAAAATGCCTCTCCGAGCTATCAACAAGTGATTTTTGCACGTGTGTGTGTGCGTGTGTGTGTGTGTGTGTGTGTGTTTGTGTGTCTGCATTTGTGTGTGTGTGTAAGAGAGGGAGCTGTGCTTTGAAAGGCAGTCCGACTTTTTTGTTGCAAGAGTCTAGATTCTCCCTTCTTTACTAGCTCTTGTTTGGAGGTTATTCTTGGCAACAATAAAAGAGGTAAATTTGTTATTCATTGTTACTTAGCTGGTAGAACTCAACTTAGAAATTCAAATATCTCTTTCTTATTGTTGTTGTTTGTTCATAATTTAAGCCTCATTTCAAAATACAGAGTTTCTCTATATCTTTAATCCTTATATGAAAGCATTTAAAACACACAAAATATCACAGCAACCTTCCCTTGAAAACCTCTCATAAAGTTGTGTATTTGTTTGTATCTTTTATGATGTCAGCTAGTATAGGGTGTATAACTGAAGAAGAGTAATTTTGACCACCCTTTGATTCCATTTTAGTTTAGTGTGATGTCATACACAGTCAGAAACTCAAATAAATAAAGCATATGTCAGAACACATGCAGAGTGTAAGCCAGAACTTTTGATAGGAAGCAAACATTGGTATTGAACTGTATCATCAATTGAAATTGAGTGCGATGTTAATGTCCCTAAACCTACCAGCAATATGTAATCATTAAAATTGTAAATTAGCTTCCAAGGAGGGAAATTATCAGAAATGTCAATGACTGAATTCTTTCCTGCCATGAAGAATGCCATTTTCTTTGAGAGTCGATGTAAAAACTATTCATGTTTAAAACAAAAATCAATGAAACCTGCACTGTTTCTTCCCACTACTATATCAAAAGTGTGTAATGTTACTTTGTAATCTGAACTCAGAAATGTAAAAGTAAACGTTTTATCACATAGAGTACTATCTTTTCCCCCCACTTCTTTGTTTTTATTAGCAGCAATTGCTGCTTAGATTTGTACTGTTGTTGCTGGGGTTTTTTTTCTGAAGGAACTGCAACTACAATGTAAGCTAAGCTTACTGGCAGCTCCCTCCATATCCAACAGCCAAACTAATTACCCATTGTTTAATACAATGCTATTATCAATCACATATGTCTTAGTTTAGATTTTGACAGTTTTATCATCAAGGCAATTTACAGTGTACTTACAGATGTACGATTGTATCTGTAATACTTTCTATTCATATAATCATGTCACGTTCATGATTGTGTAGTTAGATGTGAAAAAAAAACAAAGAATGAAATGAAAAGAAGTGAAAATGCAATGCAATGAAATAAAATGAAATGAAACAAAATGAAACAAAATGAAATCAAATCAAATCAAATCAAATTAAATCAAATGATATTAACTCCCTGCATCTCAGGGCAGGGAAGCAATATGTCAAAGCTATAGGAATTATCACATATCAGAGACAAGAAGTTTATAGCAATACAAGAGAGAGAGAGAGAGAGAGAGAGAGAAGGAGGCAAGGAGAACACACAGAGCCTAGAGCAAGATAGGAAGGATAAAGAGAGGGGTTTTTCTTTTTTCTTGTCTAAAGGAGATCAAGTAACACTTAGTCTGTTTCGACATCATTAAGTGGGTAATTCATTAACTCCCCAATGAAGTGCAGTTATTTGCTTGGCTCTCGCATACGACATTCCCCTCGCGGCATCACGGATACGGCAAGAAAAACGAGATGAGGGACTGGTTGCTTAATGACCTCAGAATTACTGTTATGTCACGACGACGTCAAAAAATGGCTACCCGTAAAATGGGGGAGGGGGGAAGAAGAGGGTGCTCGGTTGCATCACGCAGATTGCATAAATAGCACACTTCAGAAAGTCACGATTCGCCAAACCGCAAAAAAAAAAAACAAACAAACAAAAAAACGCTCTTGGCTCCAGGTACATAGTTGAGTGGAGACAGACAGACACACACACATACACACAAACACATCTCTCCCCCCCCCCCCTCCAAAAAAAAAAGAGAGTTATGAACTGGGTTTCGTAAGAAGGCCAATCTGGAATCAACACGGTATTGAATTCGCAAAATGTTGGCCACAAGCACCGCGAGCATCTCAAAAAGATAGATCGTCAGTCGCCAATTCCAGAGAGCAACACAATACTGTAGACAGCAACTTCCTTTGTATTAGCATCAATTGGTGTACATGTTTCAATTCAAGGAGCGTTTGTCCACCCTAGTCCTGGGTACTCTTGACTGACCACTTGATATTTTGCCCACTCTTGATTCATATTGATCGTAATTCAACAAGATTATGATATGAATTTTATTTGACACATATTTTCCTAACAACAAAAAGAATGGAAACCTTTATTACAATGTACAAAAAAATGACTGAAAGTCAAAAATCAGAAAAAACATAATGTGATTTTATAATCATATTCATGTATTGCTTTTGCTCTAGACAGATGTGTGATTTTCTACTTAAAATCATATTTGATATCTACAGAGCTTCATTGTACTACTTTGTGTTAAGTGTTAAAAATGAAGCAAATTCAATTTTGAACACTTATTGTTAATTTAGTGAAAAAATGGGGCTCTACAGCAAATACTTTGTCCAAAAATTGCAAAACTAATAGAAATGGATGTGAGTGGATATCAATCATACTGAACTGAATATGATTTGACTTGACTCAATTTGGTTTGAATGATAATTCCACAAAAATTAATAAAACAGATCTGGATAAAACAGAATTGAACTGAACTGAATTGAACTTTAACTGATTTAATTGGATTGTGACAATTTAATTCAAAGTACAATATTACACCATGCATCACAAGCAATGTGTAGCGGAAGAGCCCTGGCACGTTGCATTTGAAACAAATTGGTGCATACATGAAACTCTCATTCTTGACTGATAGGTGCCCTTTGATATTTAAGCAAAATATTACACATTTGACTTGCTTTCCAAAATGAGTAATGCTCGCACACATGACTCATGAAAGTTTAATCATCATGAGACAATCAGGGAAAAGGGCATTGAGTAGAATTACCATTTCAAATAGATTGAAAGATTCATGTCTCAAATAGCCGCTGTGTTGACACATTTGAGTTATATGTTGTAGACCATGTTGTCTTTACCATGGGGATATTATAGACAATCATGAAAAGGTATTAGTACTTTTACATTAAATTGCTTTGGGACAGACCAAGGGAAAAGGGAACTTATCTTTGCAAGCTGCAAAATGTTTTTCATCCTTTGCCAATTCAGGAGGGTGATTTGATATAAAATTTGTAAGGCGCAAAGGCAAATCCTCAGAGAGAATATAGGATCTATATCTCCGTAAGCAGCACCCTATATGCACTATACCAGGATGTAGGATAGATGCAAGCTTTTCTTTTCTTTTTTTCTTGAACCAATTAAAAAGCCTGGATTTCTGCAATAACTCAAAAAGAGACTGGAATGGAGTCTACCCAAATGCAGACTTTTTACGATCAGCGTGACTTGCGGCGGGCGATGATGAATGTGCGGCGGTGATCGCAAGCGACCTGCGGTGATCAGCAGTGCCGGCCTGGCGCAAATCAACCTCACTTTAAGGGTGTCGCACACTGGATGCACATCTCGGCTAAATTTTCATCTCTCGCCGGTTACGGCCAACAGTCCCGCCGCACACGTAATGTGTTTATGTACACACGCCACGATCAATACGGAAGCAGCGACGACATCCAAACTCAATTTAAGCCCACCGAAAAGCTAATAAAGTGTGTACATTTAAAAGCCCCTGTCATTTGATAGTGGCATACCCATTTAATACAAGCTACTGTACCTGAAGCAGAGATTCCACAAGCACGGTGAAACCTGGTTTTGTTTTTTCTGTCCACCGCACAAATAGTGATTAAGCGTTTCCTGCAAAGACTTACACTTGTATCTTGACAATGCCTCGTAAATGATGCTGATGAAATTCGTCCACTGTCAAATGACACCACATGTTCACAAACATTCTTATTTAGATAACTTTGCTTCTATTCTGCCTAGGAGTCCTATTCTCCCTCAGTGAGAACAAAAAATATCTCGCAGTTAAGATGGCAATATTCATTTATTTGCATTATCAACTGACCAATGCTGAGGAGAAATACACGTTTAGATCTATTGTAAACAATTGTGTACCTGAACATATTTTTGTGGTTGTATGAGAGAAATTTCGCCACTTGAAAAGTGGAACAAATTCAGGAAATCGCATTGTAATGCGATGGAAAACAACATGAACTAGATTTAGTCCCAAATTAAACCACCCTTTTGAGCTGATTAAATCTGCAATATCACATGATGCACTCAGACCACGGACTATGAAATCGAAACTTCATTTGAAAAATCCAAACTTTCTGATCATGGTCTCACTAATGTAATGTGATGTCCAAAGACCATTGTTTTAACCTACAGTGTACATGTAGACCATATTTTGGAATTCTTTCAAGCAAGTGTGGGTTTAAGATTTACTCTTGATGACTTCATTATTACGGCATTCCTTCCTGCAGACATTTGCCAATAATACAAAGCAACGCAGAACAGAAACACATCCACCGACAAACCAGATGACAGTGAAAATGGAGTTTTAATTCGACTCCATTGATCAAAATACATAATTATGAAGAGTTTCAAAACATGAATAGTTTGTAGCTGGATACACACATTTTCGAGGCATAAGTCAATTTTTACTCCCCCATACAACTCCACCTTCACATGAAGTGTGGCGTTTCAAGTAAATATTCAGTGAAAGTGATCTCTTTCCTCATAAACTTTCTATGCGCCCTTCTCTCTACCCCCCCCCCCCTTATATGCACACATATCCACCACTGGGGAATTGACTTTACGATAAAGACAATCTCCCAGGAGGGAAGATCAAATCCAATATTGCTTCACTTCACCTAATAACGCGACGGGATTACGCATATATTGGGAGCAAGGACATCGCCA
The DNA here is from genome assembly GCF_964275005.1 of Diadema setosum. Classification (NCBI taxonomy): domain Eukaryota; kingdom Metazoa; phylum Echinodermata; class Echinoidea; order Diadematoida; family Diadematidae; genus Diadema; species Diadema setosum. The sequence goes on from NC_092699.1 coordinate 6,283,276, forward strand.
TCTAGAGGGACGCATCCTCACACCTCACAGAGGCGTGCCTTCAAAGTCGGCGCTCCCATCCACTCAGAGTCTTCATTGAGGCGTAAGAGAGAGAGAGAGATCGGAGGTCGTGGTGACACGTGTCACCAGGAGATAAAAGCCGGGATGATGTGACTTTCCCCGAACCCCTCACCGAAAGGGTCATGAGACATCGACAGATACGTCTCATCAATTGTGATTAGGATTTGCTGCGAAGGAATGTCCCTCGCCCGTGCGAGGAGGCGGACGGAAGGAACGTCGCGGCCGAGAGAGGGGGGATCGTGACGGCACGTGTCACGGGGAGTTAACAGGTTCGCCAAAGATCACAGCCACTGCGCCGAGATGCCGTCAGATAAGACGTGCTTGTTGATAGATTGTGCCATGAAATTGAAGCCCTTTCATGTGATCACCGACAGCCGACAAATGACCAACAAATGAGGATGGGGTAATGGAAATCACACAAGTAATCACCTGACACAAGTCGGGAGGGCTCATACCTCACCATCATCAACACTGATGATGGACATATGGCTCTCTCTTGTTTTTTTTAATAATGTCAAGTCACACATGCAAGGAGATATGCTGGTTTCCATGATTGATGGTTTAGAAGCACTTTTTGTTCACCAATGACAAGAAAATTTGAGTATGTTCCCTCAAACCCTTCAACCGCTTTGAGTACCAACTTGCACAGAATACCCCATTGCTATGTTTGCTTGTCTAAATTCCCTGCCATAAAAAGAGTTAATAGGGCATTTGAATCAGTAACATGATGTGTCAGCGGCTGCTTATATAGCATGCTTTCATAAAAACCTGAAAAATGATATTAATGGGCCATGGAGGTTCATCATATTAAAGATCACACATGGCAAATTTTCTGGCTGCTCCCTCGAAGCAGATGACTGAAATGTCTTATTCATGTGGCAGCACTTGCTTACTGCACATTGTATGGTCCAGCAGATTGTGCAGCACCAATTTCAAATATGAAGGTGCAGAGTTCAAACCACAAAAGATCACTTTTTTCATTATGCATAATTTATCAAAAAATGATTGACATATGTTTGAAAAATGCTCTGAGCATTCACAATGATAAAAACATAATTATTAAAGGCAATCAAAGAAAACTTGAATACACTGCATTCTGATGAGACATCCAGTACCTTACAGGAGCTAGAAAAAGGGAGGCAATCCTGTCTTATGCTACATATAAAACCTACAAAAATACAAGAGGAAATTAGAATTCTATGGTGGCCTTAGGTATAAAAAAGAGAGAAAAGGTGTCAGAGACAATTCCCCATGAAGGTGACAGCCAATCAAGGTCTCATCTGCAGCGCAGCTGAACGGAAAAGAGGCCGGACATTCTTTTTCGCACCTGCCTGGAACCAAGAGAGTGCTAGTATAGAGATACAAAGAAAAGAGAAGAATGGGTGGGGTGGTTTCCATGGAGATCTCTTAACACTTATCATGCCAGAATGACACCCCTTTGGACTCTATGTGTATAATGTGGTGCAAACTTGCAACTCTGGCAAGTTAAGAGTTTAGTTCATATTTGTGTGCAGTGCAATAGCTTGCAGTCTGGCACCTTTGGTAGCAGATGCTTCAATAAGGACACACAGCAATGCAGGGTGATGATATTGGCCTTTCTAGAGTAGAGTTACTTGTGAAAATGGACATTCTTTTCATTGGAGTCAAAACTTCTACTGCTTTTATTTCGTTCATTCTTCTAGATAAAAAGAGGGAAGATTTCTGAGAATCTGCAATGAAAATTGAAGGCAAAGGAATAATATTCATGTTCACTAATAACTAAAATGAAAAAGGTTATTATTCCTCAAACCTTGCACTATTGATAAGACTACCATTACTTGAAGAAGTTTTTGGTTAATTTCAGGCAAATTGCCATAAAGTTCAGTCTATCTTTACTGAATCGGTTCCTAGCTGTGAAAAAAAAAATAAACCAAAACAAAACTGAGAGTTCAAAGATGCTTCAGAGTGACATTTATACACAAATCATCGGAAAATGCAATGTTTTCTGCTAGATTGCTCTAGGCAAATTGGTCTGCAGTCATCTTTGTTTGAATAATATGCACTGGTATGCACGGAGTTGTCGTCAAGGTTGCATTTGATATCATTCCTTGTATTGTGCCTTTAATATGGAGGTAACACTATGATAATGCACCGCCATCAGTATACCAAAATTGACCAGTATGCAATGATGAGTTGGTGTGATTCCGAAGGGTCACAATCCCCTCGGTGATGTCCCTTTGACCACTTCCTGTCAATTTCCATCACCCACGCATCTCGTCCATGCCGCGGACACCTCGGACGTGCCATTTATTTATGCTTCTGGCTCTCAATCTTCCGATCCTGTCCACCACCTCCCACAAATATCATTGTCTAAGGCACGCTACTTTCATCCTTGTTGCTAGCATAAATCCAATGTTATAACTGCGAGAGCAGCTGATTCTTGGGGTAATTTACTTGAGGGTTTTTTTTTTTGGGGGGGGGGGTGGTTTGTTTTTGTTTGTTTGTTTTTTAACTCCCCCATTTGACAAGAAGACAGTAACCATAACAGCATCATTTCACTAGCTTCGAAGTGCTTAGAAACCATATCACAGGTTTACATATGAATGTACTTCATTTCTAATGTTATTTTCCATATTATTGCATACTTAGGATTAAAATGACCTACACATTGCTGCACACCCTCACCTAATTCTGATTCTTCTTATTACTTCTACCAACATTACTTATGCTTTCTCAAAATGAAATACATCCATATGAAGAAGGTTAATGCTGCATGAATGTACTTAATTGAATTAGAAGACAATTGTGTCTCTTTTCATTTCTACTACTCTGTTTCTATAACAGAAATATTTACTCTGCTGGCGGTGTTTTTATATACAATGTAGATGGCAGGAAAACATTAACCCCTTCAGTGTCAGGGACTTTAGACAGTGTTTACAACATTATGGGGTTTTATGTGTCAATTGGCACACAAGGCACACACAGGGTCAAAGCAATTTTTTTTCTGCACATTGTGAAAATGTATAAGAATTCTGTTGTATATTGGAGTATATGCAAAGCAAAAAAAAAAAAAAAATAGGTAAAATCATGAATAAATCATCGGAAAAATATACTCAGTAGAATGAGAACCTTGCGCATTTAAAAAAAAAAAAAAAGATAAATAGAAACACTTGAGCAGTACAGATTAAAGTGAATAGAGAGAGTCAAAACAAAATACCAACTATGGTCCTTTATCAACCCGCTGAAGACGAGTCCCAAGCATATACTCGGGTAGACGTTTATGTGAAATGCATGTTGTGGCAAAATCAGCCCGTCCTCAACAGGTTAAGTGACATGTAATTTGTATGTATCATTCAAAGGGGTCGAATGTAGTGCAGCACAGCAAGAAGGGACAGTGTCCTTATACAAGCAGATTTTTTTTTCCCCCAGAAGCAATCAATCTTCATTAGGTTCCTCAATAACAACCTGTAATTCTCTTGCCAAAACTGACAGGACTGCTAAACATTACTGAGTTCTTCTCTGCCGCTGTTGTCGTTACTGGTTTCATCATTTCGTCGGCAAAGGTTCGGTATGGAGCCTGCCGTTATCATGACCTAATTGATACTCTCATCCCCCTATACATTCCCAAGCCACACTCGCCTTTCAAAATCACATGCAGGAACTGTTTGGGAGCTGCCAGAGCAGCGAACGGCGAATCAGCCCGACGAAATTGATCACCCGCGACGGCGGGCATGACACCCGCGTCCCTTGGAAATGGAATCGTTCGCGATGCGAAGCGACATTACAAAGTGGGGGCGCTTAATCACCGGTGAAAAAACACTGTGTGATCGCTTTGCCATGACATTATCCCCCTGCCATGTTCAATAAATCCAAGCATTTTGGATTCTGCTTCTGGGAAATTGTCTTAAGGATGCTATGTAGCATTAGTACAGCTTGTAGCTTTATAATGATTGTATGTAGCATCCAGGGAGCCTGCTACCAAATCATGCATAAATACTTGTAACTTACTCAGACAACTCATGAGCACATAGGGACATTACGCACTATGTGTAATACACTGTATAAGCACTGTTGTTAATCATTATTACCTCCGCCAAGGGGGGAGGTTATGTTTCCGTTACCGTTGGTTTGTTTGTTAGTTAGTTTAGTTAGTTTGTCCGTGTGCAAAATAACTCAAAAAGTAGTTAACGGACTGGGATGAAACTTGCAGGAAAGGTTGAGAATGACACAAGTAACAAACGATTAACTTTTGGTAGTGATCCGAGAATTTTGGGGGAATTTATGAAGGATTTTTTATATTTTGGCAGGTAGGGTCAATGAACTCGGGACTTCAGGCTGCGCGTATTTGAGGTTTGCATGCGCGCACTAAAGTGCGTGCTCCACTTTCTGCTAGGGCGAGGCGCACTGTGCAGCTGAGGGTTTCTGACGTAACAAAGGCTTCTATATTGGGAAATTGGGCGGCTTTCAGCACACAATGCAGTACGTATAATGGGTGGAAATCACTGATCTCTATGGAAGAGTCCAAAGAGCTTTTCCCCAGTGGTAGAGAGGAGAAAAATCTCTTTGGGAAGAGCAAGATCAGTGGTGGAAAGTAACTGCTTGGCGGAGGTCTGCGCTCTCAGAGTGCTTTTCTATTTATTTTTATCATTATTATTATTATTATCATAATTGTTGTTGTTGTTAATATTATTATCATTATTATTATCATTATTATTATTATCTTTATTATTATTATTATTATCATCATCATCATCATCATCATCATCATCATAACAATGTTTACAGTAATGAAAACAATAATATTTGCGGCAGTTTCAAGTAGAAAACATTCCACTCCTGCCGAGTGTTAAAAAAATAAAAAATAAAACAGTACTTCACAACCACTTGTGCAAATGCCACCACAAAAAACACTTTGCCGGAGTCATACTCCTTGTATAGTCAGAGCACATGCAAGTCTAAGAGAACCTATTCTAAGCGCTTGAGACTTATTCACTCATCCAGCATGTCAATTATGTGCCAAGCAATCTACCCGTCACTTCCGCTGACAACTTCTTTGATCAATCGCGCCGAAACAACCTTCTGGACTCAATGCCCACGAGATATCGGTCGGAAGCTTGAGTTGAAGAAAAGAAAAAAAATACTCACAGGTTGTTTAGCCTGGCCTGAAGGCTATTGCACTGTCTTTATAAAGCTGAAAAATATCAATATCCAAGAAACTCAACCCATAGTTTAATATGTACACATCATAAACCAACTGACAATTGAGGCATAGGGTCTCCCTTCCTTGCTGAGGGGGAAAATTTTATACTATAAGTTCATCAATTTGTCTGAGATCGAAATTACTTTGCGAGGAAGCAAAAAAGCATGGAACTTGGAACCAGACTACTTCAGTTTTATTTGATAATAGCTGCTTGAGAGAAATAGTCTACTAGTTTCAAATTCATGCAATTCTTGTTCATCAGTTGCAATAGTCTATTAGTACTTGGAAATCCAGTAGTCAAGATCAATGCATGTCATGAAAATAAGTGGCCTACAAGATTGACAATTACACAGAACAATGTGCATGTCGTCCAGTCAATATAGTTTGTCTCGTCCAGTGGACATTTTTGCCATGAGTACAGTGTTTGTCCATCATCAAGTATCAAAAGCAGCTGAATTCCAATACAATGGTTTGTCGATGAGCGAAACAGCAAAGGTGAATACACACTAATGAATAATCAGCTCATGCTTGTCTATGATTTTTAAACATGGATCGGTAGCGATTTGTAGAACGTAATCAAGGCTGACACAAAGTGCAATAAAAACCACTGTGTATATCTCAAGTCATAAGATTTTTTCTCTCTCTCTCTCTCTCTCTCGTTGAGAAATGAAAAGAAGGAAGCGATTACATGACTGTAGCCGACCGACGCAGGAATATCCCTCAACAAGATATCAATCGTTACAAGCGGCTTAACACCGGCATTGATTTCCATTCTCCGTCTGGCTCACTGCCACCTCGCTCCTCCACGAGGACGTGTCTCGCGCACCGCCGAGTTATTCCACTGATCGTTCCGTCATGCCTTTATTTCTGTTTTTTCATTCCTCCCACAAGCAGTGGTTCTGGAAGTGATATTCTCCGTATGGTGTATTTATTCCTCTTCTTACACCGCTCGGGGGTTTAAGAAAGCAGACGGTAATCTTGTCCACTTAGGTTTGGTTTTGTTTCTCATTGGATGTGATATACTTTACATTTCAGAATGCCTAAATCTCTTTTGACTATTTTTTCCCTTTATTTGCAATGAATGTGGTAAACCACAAACATGCATAGTTCTTAAAACCTACCACAAAGATACAATGTTATATCTCTCAAACTCTCCATTTATTTTCTTTTTAATTCTAAATTACCCAAATATCACATACCAGTTACAGCTTTACATAGATTAATCACAAATATGCCTTGAACTTTCATAGAAATTATTCAAAGAAAGGCATATTTCTCAAAATATCAAAGCAAAATATTTGAAACAATGTCATAAATATTATATACAGTGTATATAATAAAAAAACATTACTCGATAAGGAAACAAAATATGTAATCATAATTATAAGATTGCACTAAGCGATCAGCATTTTACCGCACTGGAGAAAGGGGAAGGAGGTACAGCAGCCCCACCAAAATTTGGTGAAGTGTCATGTACAGGCCGAGGGAAACTTTAAAGGTCCAGTTTACCTTTGGAAACAGTGATTTTAAAAAATTTCAAGATATACCATTTAATGCATATGTGTAGGTCTGTTGTACCACAAAACCTCTTATCATGTAAAATTTTCGCGATAAAGCCTAAAGTATAAGGAGATAATTGTGTTTTTCTCAATAAACCGTAACTGTAGACGGTTTAGTCTAGAAACATTTTTATTATAACTATTGTTCACATTTTGTATACTAAACAATACTTAGTCATCGATTTTACCAATTCAAATTTTTACAGTAGTTATTTCTAACCCGAACTCATATTTTAGAACTATTCTAAAACATTAATGCTGGGATTTTGTCTCATCTGCAAATGGTAAATTATGCCTTTAATAGGGAGAACTTGACATTACAGCCTCAAACCTAATTTGCATACATGCGCTTGGTATGAATACTAATGTTGAGTGAAAACAAATGGGCATTCAATACCATTTTTACTTGCCCTATTTGGATTACGTGGTGCACTTCTACCCCCCTGATCATCTGATCATACTCCAATCATTTGAGGTAACATTTAAGAACAACACTTTGACCCCCCCTCAAGGTATGTCTGCATTTCTATATTCCACAAGATCACATCCAAACCTGCACCATCCAAAAAATTGTCTGCCATTACCTCCACCAAAGGAGGAGGTTATGTTTTCATTAACGTTTGTTTGTTTGTTTGACCGTATGCAAAATAACTCAAAAAGTGATAAACGGGTTTAGTTGAAACTTACAGGGAAGGTTGAGAATGGCACATGTATCAGATGATTGAATTTTGGTAGTGATGCAGGAATTTTTGTGGATTTTATGAAGGATTTTCGATATTTTGGTAGGCAGGGTAAATGAACTTGGGGATTCAAGCTGCGCATTTCTGAGGTTTTCATACACGCACTTTGCTCTAGTCTCTGCTAGGGCCAGGCACGCCATGCAGCTGGAAGTCGATGACATATCAAAAGGCTTCTACACAATGTATTGGGAAATCCGGCATGCATACATAAAGTGGAAATCACTGATCTCTGTGGAAGAACAAGATCAGTGGTGGAAATGCTGCTTGGCATAGGTCTGCGCTCTCAGAGTGTTTCTCTAGTTAAATGTTTTACAGTTATTATAATTTCATCATAACATGATTCTGATAAATAAACAGCAACCAAATTTATGTGACTGACTGGGGGGGGGGGGGGGTTATAAGTGCATAAATTTTGTCAAAATGTTGACAAACACACCATGAGACTGCTACACAAGATGACATGTAATCTGCCACGGCTGTCTAATATATTTTTCTCTTTTTTTCTTTTCCCCGGCAAAAAGAGGTCCCTTCTCTGCTTCTCTCTCTCTCTCTCTCTCTCTCTCTCTCTCTCTCTCATTTCAGGCCAAATTACAAGAAAGTGCTACACCAGTGGTAGTCTGCTTGAGTCAACAAGGTAATAGCCCAGATTGAATTAGATGACGAGGTCGAATATCAAATGGCCACGCAGCATTTTTTTTTTTCGTCAAAAAAAAAAATCTAGGTGAAGTAATGAGAAGAGCTAAAGAAAGAGTATGCCATCACGTAGCTGGATGTCGTGAAACCGTAACTCGAGTCCCAAATATGAGATGACAACAACACATGAGCTGCTTCAGAAATTAGCAGACATGAGCAAGCGTGGAGGGAGATGAGGTATATAGGGGGGGGGGGGGAGAGGGGAAAATTAAGGACGGACAATTTGATGAACCAATCTTCGAGTTTCGAGAGCCGACGATGAGGAAAGCGTGTTGGAATGTGCCGGTAGAGTGGAGTTTCATCTGTGTTGTTTGCGACAACAAGAGCTGGACTAGCTTGATCTGATTGCCACCTGTTCCTATATCTCTGTCTATATATCTCTCCCTCTCTCTATACATATTCCTCTTCTTATCTCTCCTCCTAGTTCTCTCTCTTTCTTGCTCTTCTTCTCTCACACTCTCATTTTCTCTCCCTCTCCCCTTTTTTTCTCTCTCTTTTTCTCTTTCTCTTTCTACCAACATATCTCTTTTTTCTCTTCCTCTCTTTCTCTTTCTACAAACATATATCTCCTTTCTCTTTCTATTTCTATCTCCCTCTCTCTCCCCTTTCTTTTTAATCTCTTTCTCCTTTTCTCTTTCTACCAATGTATATCTCTCTTTTCTGATCCTCCTTCTATCTCCCCCTTTCTCTGTGTTTTTTAAGATCTATTTCTCTTTTTGTCTTTCTACCAATGTATATCTCTCTTTTTCTCTTTCTATTTCTACCTCCCCTTCTCTCCCCGTTTTTTTAGATCTCTTTCTCTTTTTCTCTTTCTACCAATGTATATATCTCTCTCTTTTCTTCCTCTCTCTCTCTCTCTCTCTTTCTCTTTGTCTTAATCTCTTTCTCTCCCTCCCTCTCTCTCTCTCTCCCCAGTCTTTCTCTGTCAAGGACATATCACACATGCCTCCTCTTTGATATGAGAATCTCAAAGAATAAACTCAGTTCAAACTACCATAAAGATGCTGGTGACGATGGAGACTGAAATAGGGAAGAAGATACAACAGCGATGATAAGATTATGGTAATATTACGATAATAATGACTGACAGCTTCATATTTGAGCATTATTAGATGCAGCATCTTGTTCACTGCATGTCTGCACGAGTGACAAGTATTCCCAATATTTGCTGAAATTATTGTCCCTTTTTTTCTACAATTTTCAAATCATTTAATAGTGGTGGTTTCCTTGCTATGAAGAATTAGCCTTGATTACTGTACTTGCAAAGGAGGATCTCACAGGTGCAATTTGTGACTTCTCACGCATTTGTAGCTCATCAAATGAACAGTTTGAGTTTTATCGCAAAAACCGATAAGTCCATATTTGCCAAATGGAGATATTTGTCATTAAAGGTCAAGAAAAATAAAGAGAATAATAAGAAAATTTTTGCTTCTTTTGACCATAACTTCAAAAATGTACCTTTGTATGTAGTGACCAATATATCATTTAAAAGGTATTATTTTGTACTTTACGACAGAGACCGTACTTCAAAATCTTTAAAAATGGACTTATCGGTTTTTGCGAACAAACTCTTCAAATGTACAATAGAATCCCACTTACCTTGAGGTGATTAATAGTGCTTCAACAAACTTTCACCATGCAAAACAACATTGCCACACATCTTTGTGGTCTTTTTCTTACCTGCAGAGGGAAAAGACAAAGAATAAGAAAACACATTTCACTCATTGGCACTCGATTTTAAAAGCAAACAAAAAATTATCATTAAAATTTTGAATATCAATACCAATTTGAGAGCTTAACTGCTAAAAGAACAATCTACAGTACATTTTGATTTTCAAAAGCAAATATTGTTTTTTAAACCACAATTCACAGTTAACTATGGATACTAAAAAAAAAAAAAAAGAAACTTGCTGAAATTATTTCTATTACACACATTTCTTTGACTTTCATTTCCTTGCTCAGTACACTGCTCTCTTAGATAAAAAAGGAAAGAGTTCCCACCATTGTGACCCACATTTCTTGAGATCAGTCTGTGAAATTCATAAATTCATAGTATTCATATAGAAAGAAAAGGAAAATATTTTTTGCAAACATTGTAACAACTCCTCAAACGATCGAATTTTGCTCCATACCAGTATCTACAGACAGCAACAAATTGTATACACCATGACCTTCTTTCTATATCTTATAAGCATGTCTACAGGTAAAGTAAGACAGTGTCCCCATTAAACTCTTTTGAGTACACGACCTCAAAGTTCCACTGTTGTCACATACATGTATATGGCAGACTAATATCCTTTGGGTCTGTGCTTTTGGGAATAATGAATGAAATTCACCATTGCTTTGCTATTGCAAGTAGCATTCAAATGTCATGAATTTAGGGAAGACTTGACCAGGATAATATATTGTTGGAAGTGGAGAAAGGGGAAAAAAGAAGTCAATAAAAGGTATCATACTATTAGCTACATGTTGGGGTTTTAGGGTTGCATTTTGTAGTTTTGTTCACTGTTGATAAACCATTCTCAAGCATGAAGGGATTCACATCGACTGCATTGTGAGTTGTTTAAAGGCATCATTTACCATTTGCAGATGAAACAATAACCCAGCTTTAGTGCTTCATAATAGTTCTAAAATGTGACTAAGGGATAGAAACAACCACTGTAAAAATTGAATCATTATAATCAATGTTAAGTATTGTTAAATATACAAAATGTGAACAATAATTATGATAGAATTGTTTCAAGAATAAACCAGATATACAGTTATGGTTTACTGAGAAAAATAGTGATATCTCCTTAGATTTTAGGCTTTATTGCAAATTCTTTTATATGGTAGGATGTTTGGTGTTACAACTGACCTACACACATGCATCAAATGTGATATCTTGAACATTTTTTAAATCACTGCTCCCAATGATAAACAGTACACTGATATTGTGTTGATTTGCACGACTGTGTGCATGCGTGTGCGTGTGTGTGTGAGTGTGTGTATGTGAGACTGTTTGACACAATATGATCATCAACAATTCGTTCTGCGAGTTGTCTTTGCCACGGAGAACAAAACAGCAACCTCTGCTCATTCAAGCGTGAAGAGAAGAAGCAGCGAGGGGATGTGGATCTCGAGTGAGTTGTTATGGGCAAACCACTAATTGCTTTCACACGTAGGAACGGATGGGGGAAACACAGATTTCTCAAACCGTGAAAAAGCCAGAGCGGATGACACTTAACGATGTCTCCTGCGCATCAATCGAGCTGTACTTCAACTCAGCATCTCTGGCACCAACTTTTTTCTTTTTTTTTTTCTTTGTTTAATCACAGGTCTTGACCATATCTTTCCAGCCACATCATGCACGGCTGGGAAATTATCTCTCTCTCTCTTTCTCCCTTTCTCTCTTTCTACATTTGAAGAGTTTTACAACAAAATGAGCTAACTCCATTCTTGCTATTAAAGTTGAGACATGAAATTAAAGCTGCTTAGAAACAAAGAAAATATCAAAACAAAATACAGGATATTTGTTATCATAACTTCAGGAATATTCCTTCTTATGTTATAAGTAAAGTACCTGTTGTCTTCAAACATACATGATACAAATCATTTATTCATGCAAAAAAAAAAGGTGTATATCATATATTGTTTTGTTTTTTTGCCAAACAATAAGTGTATTCTTGTATCTGTTTATCTGTCTGTCTGTATGTTTTGAAAAAAAAACAATGAAAAGATTGAAAGATATAGGTAAACACTTCTTGCATATTTCACACAAGGGCATTGCCCTCGTTCACACAGAGGAACTATTCCACCACACAAAAGCCAACTCTCATACCTGCTTGAGTTTGATTTATAAAGGAAAATAAGACAGCACAAAAAAAAAATGTAATTTTGCCCAGGGCAGTGGCCATTGACCACACACAGTCACACACGGTCACACACAGTATGCCATTACCTCAAACAATTACAGGTATCTGGGTCACAGGCATAATCACATCAGGAATGGGAAAGGCAGAAAATGGGAGGGCAACCGATCTTGGTTAGATGTCGACTCCTTCCCCGACATCCACACCACCGTGGTCACTTCCACACTAGTTGTTGCTTTTATTTCTTCTTCTTCTTTTTTTTTGTTGTTGATAAAGCACCTCAGTTCAATTTTCTGCAATTCATGGTTTGAGTGCAACAACCTCGCATCCTCCTTTCTCAAATTCCACCCTTCCCCTCTCTATAGCTTTGCTCTTTGATATTACAAAATATCAAGAGTTTGATCATTAGAACAGGTTCAGTGCAATTTTTAAATATTGTAAAGTAAGTCCATCATCAGATAGAAAAAATAAATAAAATCCGAACAGGGAATGTTCTCGGAGTTATGATTAAAATCATCCACTTTTTAAATTACTGTCTTACATCTTTTTATTGTTTTCTTGCAGTTACAATCGCATATATCTCAAATTGACAAGAAAGGAGTTGACTCGTTCTGCAATCAAACTCTTCATATGAACCCCCCCCCCCGAACATCTTTTGTTTGAATGTTAAAACATATGACATGGGAACCTCTCCTGACAAAACTGTAATGTTTCAGGCACAGAATCATGTCTATCCATTTGTACTCCATCTATCATTATTCAATGCAATCATTAAGTCTTTGCTGGTCCACAAAAAAAGTAATTACTAAAACAAAAAATTTAGCTCCTCTGTAGTGAGCATGAAAGAAGTAAATATTGTATACCATACACTCGCTCTAACCACCTCTCCCCTCCCTCCCCCCCCCCCATTCTGTCAGATGAAATTGATGGAGTAGACAGAAAACATTTTGTTGTTTTCATCCATGCTTACTGTATGATATTAAAAAAAAAGAGATTATCTTACATTTGGTACTACAGAAATGTTCTTGCATGCGTAATTCATGGTTTTCTCATGTGGGAATTTCATTTCTACTTTTTTTTTTTCTGAAAGAAAATGTTGTATATCTCCTTTGCCTCTTGTCTTCTTCTTTTGCTTGATCTTCACACAAACCTGACATAAAATGTCAAGTGTATCCTTTTTTTTTCTTTGATGATCATCTTGATTTAGGAGCCACCCTTTGGGTGTAATATTTCACGAAATGAAAAGCCTCAATCCGCTGTGATGATCTATATTTACCACGATGGAGTTAATGACCATCCCCACCTAGATTTTTCTCTTCCTTTCTCTCTGTCTCTATCTCTCTCTCATATCTGCTGATACTTGACTTAACCAATTAATCAACTTCAAATTGTTTCCCCACACAATATAAATGCCACAGTAGCATGCGCGAATCTGTGTTTATTATGACAACACACTAATTTTGGAGCCGCAAACTAGGGCGAGTCAAATATCTTTTACAGGCTTCCCTATTAAAGACATGATGCATATTGACGTCATAGTATTTCTAGCACAACCCAGAATAATCGGTTGTTTAATTTGAGTACAAATGAAAGGATTTAGAACCTTTACAACATTTTATCTTTTAAACTTTTCCATTTCTTATCTTTGCTCCTCCCCTCCCCCCTTCCCCCCCCCCCCAAGAAAAAGTGTTAACATACACGCTTCTCTGTATGCAGGTGCACTTGCTCACAATATGGTGTTTGACAGGTGACGACGATAAAACTCCACACACTTTCAATTAGAAGAGCTGATGCAGAAACGCTGCAGCAACGACCAACAATTAAAGAGAATGGCGGGGTGCCAATGTATAATGTGAACACGAAACAAGAAGACCGACAGGGAGCATTCCATAGACTTGTGGCAATAAAGAGTTCAACCAGACAACTCAGGGCATGAATGCACCCAGCTATACAAGATATTGTAGTCCCTGAAATACATGTAGTTAGCAATAAGCATACCATACGCATGTCCTGTAAAACTTTGTCTATTCACTTCCCTCTTTTATGGAGGTAACAAGTTGCAAGTCAATTTTTTGTTAGGAGGGGGTGGCTTCATTCACTGGAATGAATGTTCAGATGATCTGTAATACACAGGGCAAATAACGTTCTATTTATATTCATGTTAAAGTAGAGAATAACGAAGTCCAAAGTCAGTTATCTGCCATCCCTGAATTACAAGAATCTCCTACTGTGATCAGGAAGTTACATGCAGATGATAATTCTAACTACTCTGACACCAACAGATAATCAAACTTGGCAGGTAAAATAACTTTGATGTGATTTGGATTTAGACTGGCATATCACACACCAGAAAACTACAAGTGATAATTCCCCAAACAGCCTACGATGCATACTTCTCTCAATCGACTCTACACTTTCTTAATCACAGTTAATCTTTAGGATCCCTCCTTATCTCTCTTACCATCAAGCCACTTTTAATGTGCCTTAATTCTACCATGCATCACCGGAGGGGGAAAAGCTTGGGCATCTGCTAATGTGAAGTTGAAAATAGAAGGAAAAAAGTCAAAACGGAAAAAGTCAAAACCATTCCTAACATTATCACTGCAATTCAATAATTAGCATTGTGATAATGATGATTATGTTATTGATATAATTAGTATTCCTATAATTTTCATTATCATTATTGTTAACAGCATTGTTATTATCATTATTATTGTTTCATTATCATCATTATGATAAATGAAATTCATTTAAAAAGTGGCGTGAGAAGTAAGAGTAATCTAATCATTCTCATTGTTTTTTACTTGATCAGGTTTGGTTTTGTTATAATATTCACACTAAACAAGTAAATTATAAAAACACAATCAGGATTGGACAAGCACATCGATGAATACCAACAACTATCACGAGAATGAAGACACAGCTTTCATCAACCACACTACTAATGATATGATCATCATCACTGTCTACAGTGCAGCGATGTATCACATTTGCTTGAGTCAACATTTGATCTGAAAACATTCGTAACTACAATTCAACTTTGAATGGCAAATCTATACATTCAGTAATGATGCTGACAAACGAAAGGTAAAACTGAAATCAAATATTGCCACGGGAAGACATAGAAGGAAAGGACGTCTCGGCGCGATGTGTCATCTTCGTTGCCATGACAACAATGACCACAATGATCGGCAGTAAAGAGCTGTTTTCAACATGACCATTCATCCCTGGGAGTCGTGGTTCATATATTTGCAGAGCTGGATATCAAGTTTCTTTCTTGTCACCAAAGTTACTGCAAAGTCCTCGAGACTAGATAACTTTTGCTTAAATCAGCCCTCCCAAGTGGAAGGAATAGCCCTTTTCCTGTCTACTTATGAAGTTTTAAAACATACAATCACATGAAAGTGATGCTTTTATCAGTGTTTGTAGACCCCTGCTCATCCTTCTGACATTTTTTTGTTCTAAATTTTCTGACCATGAGCACATTAAAGTAAGCGCACAAGCCTTATGACGCCTTATCAAAATTGTCAGCAAGAGCATTCAATGCTTTTAAATATATTCATACACAGAATATAATATTTATAACGAGTGTGTGAAGCTTCAGGATTCATCTTACAACCCCTGTAAAGCAGTTGCTAAGGAGTTTAAAATTCTTGTTTGTGTAGACAGAACAGAGAGTGAGTTGGTGTGCTTCAGTAGACCAAAAACTTTAAAGCCTTCTTTTCTCAAAAGGTAGCAATCCCCACAGTCCCCTCCTGTTCTTTTTTTTTTCTGGTTTGTCTGTTTCTTGTTTCATTTTTTTTTTTTTTTTTTGAGGGGGGTGGGAGGACTTCATTTGGAAACATTCAACTTTAAAGAGCAATACATCAACATATCACTCCAAAATAGATTTTTTTTTTTTCTGGGACACACTTGGAAATTCAGAATTAATAACCAGATTGATTCTGATGTATCTGTCATGGAAAATGTTGAGGGGAAATACTGAACATATCACATGGATGGGAAGTGCCACATTCGGACAAGTTCGTAAACAGGAAGGCACGGGGAGCCCTTACACGTCCGCGTCAAACATACACACCATCAATCACAGACCAATAACGCGCCGACGAAACAGACACACGTAAAAGTGTAAATCTCACCCGACTAAAAAATTAATCACATATTCCTCCTTCGTGACACCCCTTCCCTACAATGAAGCACACAACACTATGAGCCAGACATGAGCAAGACAAGACGTCCCACTGCCACATATGCATGCTCTATGAGATGGAGGGGGGCGCAGAGAGAGGGGAGGGGGAGGGTAGGGGGAGGGAAGGGGGAGAAGGAGAGGGAGAGGGAGACCTATCATCAGATTTCAATTTGTGTCAAGCATTCATTCACACTCATCTTGAATTTCGAACGCAAATCCCCTCTGTTGGAGGTGAGGGATACCATTTCATGTCCACAATGATGGAAGGGGTGTGGGGGTAGGGGGGAGGAGGAGCCAAAAATGAATAAAAACAAAACAACTACAACAGAGGCAGACAAAACTTACAAGAAATTTCAGACTTGGAAAAGAACATCCCATACAAAGTTTTTTTTTTTTTT
Source organism: Diadema setosum (assembly GCF_964275005.1). Taxonomy (NCBI): domain Eukaryota; kingdom Metazoa; phylum Echinodermata; class Echinoidea; order Diadematoida; family Diadematidae; genus Diadema; species Diadema setosum. The sequence goes on from NC_092699.1 coordinate 6,299,945, forward strand.
TTTTTTTTTTTTTAAAGTGCAACAAGCAAAGATGCAAAGGTATTGTGAAGAACCACACAGGCAACATTACTGAAATAGAAATACTTAAGGCTGAAAAAATAATAGCTTGTTCCTTGTGAAATTTCATGATCAATTTGACATGGTGAAAGAGATGGAGAGAAAATATGTAATGCACGAAACTTTTCTCGCTACTTTCCGAAGCAATGGAATCACTAACAAAAATAAGATGCCTATCTATCTCAATTGCCTCCAATCTGTGTGAGAATTTGTGGTGACGTGTCGACATGTCTGGCAAATGTGCTTCCACTTCGGTGAGCATCCAGATTAGGAGGAAGGGGGGAGGGATAAGGGAAAAACTGTCGAAAATTTTGATCTAAACTTGAGCTTGTTGTTTCTGTTTAGTTCTGACATGGAATCACAACATCTCTGCATCAGCAGTCACGATAACCAGCTAAATATGTGACCCGCGACAACGGTTTCAGGCAAAAGTCGCAAGAGCAAATTCCCTCCTAGGCGGGGTACAAAGATTTTGACCATTATTTTTGTCGATTTAGGTTTTTTGCAGAAATTGAATCTTTGATATGTTTTCTACATCTACACTAAATTTCATAGCATAAGTCTAAGTTTTTCCTATCGAAAATGGAATTTTAAGCACCCTATGTTGGATCGCCCAGGAAATTTGACTCTCTCAGTGAGCCAATCAGAAGGCGATGTGGTTGCTAGAGGCTGAGCTTAACATCAATTGGCACCATCGTACGGATGGGTGATTCTCCCCTCGCATCGCCGCTCGGACATTGTCTTTGAGAAAGAGGCGAATCTTCAAAGCCTGTTTTCTCGCAATTTTGTCAGGCTAACAACTTAAAAAGTGCATTTTATTTCTCTTTCTATGTCGACTTATGGTGCCGAAGAATACAAGTGTTTTATATCAATGCAAAGCTTAGGAAATGGGCAATAAGATTCAGTGAAAAAATGAATTTTCAAAAGTCCCGACTTTTGCCTGAAACCGTTGTCGCCGGTCACATATCATTACTCCAATACTGAATTCACTTTCATTCTATTGTCATCCAACTTTCTTTTTTTGTTTACATGCATAGAAATATTTCTGACTTTTGAATGCCCTGAGCAATGACGTAATGATAGCAAAATGGCTATCAATGATGCATGAGGCATGCATCAGCAGTGATCATTTTAGTCATTGTCATACTAAATGCAATTACTGTATCTAAGAGTAATTCAAACTTCTTCATGAAATGGACAATAATACAAAATACAATGCACACATTTGCACAAACACACGAAACACTCATGTTCACTGTCTAGCGCAGAAAGTCAATTAAATCACATGCATACACATGCACAAACACACATACACACGCACACACACAAATGAATATCATATGATTGGAGAGTATCTAAGGGAGGGGGGGATTGAAAAAGGTTTCTGAACTTCTATCTGAGTTATTTTTTAATTGCTGATGATAGCATGGATATTAGCCCGCCTGAATAAATCATTTAGTGGTCAATTTCTTCTTGTGAGCTGATTGAATAAGAGGAAAATATATCAATTAGATTTTAATGCTGGGAATCATATTTCCTGATATTTCTTTCCCCTCGCGACAAATATCTCTATATTTCATCCCACACAACTAATTAAGGCTATTTTGTGCTGATAATTGCATTTCATACGCACAAACAGCACTGCCCGTGGGTGCACCTTTTTCATTTAACTGCTTCCCTGCCAGGATATTCTAAATGCACAATTAATCCATCTAGATGAATTCATGTATGTATGCACAAGTATGTACTATCAGGCAAAATGCATACTACTGTAAAGGAAGTGGGATAAAATGAAATTCTTAAACAGCTGCCTAGAGGTTTTTAAAACAATGATGTTTCTGTTTAAAAACAAACTTGTTCCTTCATTTGCTTGAAATACAAAAAAAAAAGTAATGCATAATTTCAAGACAAGGTTCTACAAATGCTTCCAAATGGCCCTGCTTGCACAAGTACAACAAGCTGATGGTGTTCCATAGACTGATATCAGTATAAAGAAATATTCTCATCAATTACTGTCATTCATTGACTGATTGCTTTGGATCAAAAAGAGATAGATTAGAAAGAAACAGAAATTGTCTTCATTTCAGCATTAAGTTCCTAAAGAAGGAATGATATTCAACTGCATCAAAATAGTCAGTCTGAATGCCATGCAAGAATCAAGGCAATTCAAAAGTTATCATTGATTATAATTGATTGAGACTAATTTAAGTTGATTAAGATCATCATGGTGCTCGTGACTCCAGGCAAACCTACTTCAACGTTAAGTCGGCTGACTCCTATACCTTTGATATCACATTTACACCAAGTGCTTGGAAGTCAACATTCTCTTCCCCAAGGCCGGATGCATCATACATGATTGATAATGAGACGAATTTGAGCAGACGAGACACGTCGGGAACCGACAGGAAAGGAGAAGGAAAAAATAGGAAGAAAAAAACAGCCAGAAGGTGCACAAACATATTAAAATGATAATTCAGTTTTTCACCGACAACAGCCACCTTCTATGAAATATGCAAGCATATTGCTGAGGGATGAATAACGCTGACCCATCCAATGTCTGTGTTTATATTTTTGATACCATTATCTTTATGCTATTGTTAGTTGTTGTTGATGTTGTATTATAATTACTATACCAATGATTCACCTTTCACAATCATTATCTAAAAAAAAAAGGTTCTTTTTTTATGTCATCATCTTGTTGCTGTTATTAGTTACTGTTGATACTGTCACACACTAGATGTTGTCAAACAATAGACAGTCAAACAATTGATGTGCACTGAATTTACACACACATTCAACTGTACATGATCAACAGATTCCAGAGCTATGAGTTTCTTGAACTAATTCAGGAAGTAAGTCATTAAAGGTCCTGTTTACCATTAGGAACAGTGATTTAAAACAATGTTCAATATATTACGTTTGATGCATATATGTGCAGGTCTGTTGTATCACAAAACATCCTACCATATAAAATTTTTGCAATAAAACCTAACATACAAGGAGATATCGGTATTTTTCTCAATTAACCATAACTGTAGACGGTTTAGTCTGGAAACATTTTTATTATAATTACTGTTCACATTTTGTGTATTGAACAATACTTAACATCAATTTAGATTCAAATTTTTACAGCGGTTGTTTCTATCCCTAACTCACATGTTAGAACTATTTTAAACGCACCAACGCTGGGTTTTTGTTTCATCTGCAAATGGTAAAATATGCCTTTAACAGAATACTACATCTTAATCATTTTTTGATTTGGAGATCATTTTAAAATCACTGTAAAAATATAACTAGGTGACTGTATCTACAGTAGCTCCTGTGTGATACAAGGGGGAGACAAGGAGACAGGCTACAAAAGCATGCATGTACTGCAGATTTAGCATTTGTGGTTAGCTTGCGATAACATACGACTTTCATGCATCAGAATCTCAGTTAGCGGAAGATCTGGCTGACTGCATAAATTGCCTCAGCGATATTCCACCCAACTAAACAGGATTAAGCTGGCAGTACCAGATACACAGCGAGCAGTAGCACATAAAAATTATTAAGTACTTGCAACAGCATCAAAAACTACCCCCGCAGAGTGAGACAAACCGTGAAAATCCCTCAAATACATTACACAGTACTGCGGTGCATCACCTCATTTCGAGCCATTCACAAACAACATGCGCCTGCCCACGCACGTTAAAACCACAAGCATACTTTACGCACGCACCGCAATCACAAATGTGCCAACGAAAACGACAATGGAGACTCCCCCTGGGCAACGGTAATCGGCGTTGCATGAATGCGGCACCGAATACCTAAAAACTGTCCCTCTTCTGCTGCCTGCTGCTCCCTTTTTTCACTCTGCAGCTGTGCTCTGCTAGCGGTGTGATGCCTGGTCATTGCCCTCTACCACAGTGCACCGTTGGGATTTGCGGTTAAAATACCCCGATGTAAACGCAGCGATTACTTCCTAACCAGCTCCTGAATGGCAAAGCAGTCTCCAATAGAGGCACCATCACTGTTGCTTAGCACACAAACCCCTATCCCCCCCCCCCCCCGTATACTTTACTATTGTTCACATTTTGAAAGAAGCCACAATACACAATATGTTTACAGTCCCCTGTAAGGAATGATTAGAACTTACAATTATGTATTGATTTTGATATGATTTGAAGAAAGATGAATGTTTCAAAAAGCACATCAGTTTTTTCTCAAAATGTTTGTCTGATATCTTCATGAATGAAAGTGACTTTCTATATGCTTTGCATGAAGGACATTCCCACTACACAACATTGTGCTCAGAACTTATTTCAAACAGATTAACCTGTTCCTTACGGAAACCTGGTGGTCTGTGTATTAAGTTTATGGTGATTTCAGAATTCAGTATGGAATGGGTTACTGATAAAATCACTTCTCTCTGAGAGTTGAAGGAACTTGCATAATATTGTGGTTGCTACCTCTTCCACACACATCTTTCTCGCAGGAATGAAGGAACATGATAAGCTATCCCATTAGATAGTGGCACTTTCACATCTTCTACTGATAAACTTGGGTTTATGTTACAGGCTAACATTTCAAATATCCATACTATTGTTCATAAATGTATACATATGTGTATACTACATTTAAAATACCATCAGATTGACCAAAAGAACAGTAATATATAATACATACAGACTGATACATAAATATGTATACATATACATGTAATACATATATACACACACATGGTTAATATACAGCTGTATTACATATATCCAGGGAGGTCAACAACTTGAAATTTGAGCATGTTGCAAGCTCAGAATCTGAGAATATTGCAGAAAATGTATGTGCTCAGAGCACACATCACGACCACATAGTATGCAATATTTCAAAGTTTATCTCTCTTTGTGCTGATTACATGATGTACACTCAATGTTCTCTCTCATGTTTTGCACACAAATATCTAAGTACCACGTAGTTTGATGTTTCTTGTGTTTTGCAATGTATGTCTGAATACATTCTATTTTGACCTTGTTGCAAATTCTTGAGAATGTTGCACATGTTGCTGTTTTTTTGTTTTTTTTTTGTTTTTTTTTTGAGCATGTTGCACAAGAGTTGAGAATGTTGCACAAGAATATGACCACATAGCAGCGACGTACTGAAACCCCTTGTGGACCACCCTGCATATCTGTTCACAAATGCCCCAAGTTTGCGTGGGAAATTTCACGAGAAGTTTCGAGAGAAATTTCGCAGAGAAGTTTGCAGTCACACTGGCAAAACTTTGAGATCTTACAGAATGTGATCTTAAACTTCTTGATCTTTTGCCAGTGTGACCCTAGCCTTTAAATAAGGCGACTCGCTCTGCGTGCCCCCGTATAGCGCGTTTACCCCACAAACCTGTTGGCCGGCGAGTGGAGCGAGCCGCCTTTATCCACTCGTTCAGGGATGTGTACGCAGAAAATTCACACGGCACCAAGGCAAGCCTCGTTAATATTAAGTACAAATGTAGTGTGCCGTGTGTGCCGTAGTGTGCCGTGTGTATTTTCTGCGTCAAATTTGTACGCAAATTTGTCAAAGAATATAAAGCAACAACAACGACAAAAGTACACATCCCTGAACGAGTGGATAAAGGCGGCTCGCTCCACTCGCCGGCCAACAGGTTTGTGGGGTAAACGCGCTATACGGGGGCATGCAGAGCGAGTCGCCTTGTTTAAAGGCTAGTGTGACCCCGGCATATGTCTCTTCCTTCATCCGCATCATACATGAACACAGTGGTATCCTACCCCTAGTCTCATCACAGCAGGTGGGGGAATGAGAAATGAACTCAAACAGTCTCGCCAAATGAGGTCATGTGTAACGAGGCCAACATACCAGCTAGCGGAATCTTTCTCTTCCAGTCTCTGTTTTTCATCTTCTCTCTCTCTCTCTCTCTCTCTCTCTCATCTCTCCTTCTCTATCTCTATCTCTTTCTCTTTCTCTATCTTTCTATCTATCTATCTCTTTCTGCGACCTACATATTTCATGCTCTCGTAAGACCACTGAAACAAACAGGCAATTTATGTGGTGGGGGGGGGGAGGGGGTCGACATGTCATCTCTCCACATGAAAGACATAGTCTGATACACATAGCAGGCATAGCTGATGCAAGAATGATCTTTATAACCTCCAAATTCAGCAGTGCTGCAGCAGGAGGATTCTGTTTATTGACAAGGGATTGAAATGATGTCATCTTCACTTCGTCTCAGAAATGTCCAAAGAAAGTAATGTATAGATGAATAGGTCAGCAAGAAAACATCAATGAACCAATAAATGTATGCATATAGGTCACATTCTCATTGAATATATAAATATATATAAAATGCATACATATTGAAAGCATAAAGGACTACATACATACATCTACATTATTCATAGATCAATATATATGCATGAATATATTCATACACATCACGGTAGTACACATAGTACCGCACTACTTAAAAAATGATTAGCAAGCAGGGTTTCAATAAAGGCGGGTGAGTTGAACATTCAAAGATTGAAGTGAAACACAGTTGGTTGAGTAGTGAAACTACATTTCATCTTCAATCGTCCCAATCAAGCATCTAACATCAGAGCTTTTTCATGTGATTTGATTGATAATCCCACTGTATCATTATCATCTCCCCTCGTTACTTTGTATAGGGTCTGAAGCATATAAGAAAACTAGAAATGTTGCTATGGCAACTAGTATGCCTCCCCCATATTGCATTTTTCTCCATGGGTATTTTGCACAGCTTGACAGTGTGAGATGACAGTTTCAAATCATTAGTAAAAACTTAAAATGAAATGTTCAAGAATTTGATGGCACTGCCCCAAATGTACTGAATATATTACATTCCTTGAACAAGCCTTAGACAGACGGATGGATGGAAGACAGACAATTTGTGGCTGAGCCATAAAAAAGAAATTTTAACAAAGGGACAAAGAATAAAAGGCATACATGTATATATATATATATATATATATATATATATATATATGTGTGGAATTAAATGCAAACAATCTTCCATGAATGTCATATGGATCCATCAGCAGATGGCCATGTACAAGGTCAATTTAAAAAAATGCAAGCGCTAAAGATTTTTTTTACAGGACAATACATGTCACACATGATGGATATGATGTACATGACAGAAACTGGCTCACATATCTTTTTTGACACTTATATGTTTCCCCTTTTCATTGCCTGTTAATGACACAAGTCTAAAAATGGCTAGTTGCAATGTCAACTTACACAGGAGAATGAAAAAACATTTGCACGGCTAAAAAAGTTTGGCGTTAGGGAACATAAGAGATATGCAGCCAGGTAATTAACTGTACTCAATGAGGAACGGCATAACGGGGCATCGATCATTGAACAATAGGAGTGGCCTTGTGCCCCAATATCAATAAAAATCTGTACGAGTATAATTACTTGCCCTATTACAACTATCACTCTCAAGGCTTCATCATAATATCCATATGAAAAACTCACCTGCCTCCCCCCACCACCCCTATAAATATTCAAAAAGGCAGAAAAATGGCAAAGAAAAACATTAAATGTATCTTAACCCCTTCTGTGCCAGACACTTTGAATGGTGCATACAATGCTGTGGAATTTTCTGCACCAATCAGCACTCAAAGCACAGCACACAAAGGGTTTAATGGAATGGACTGCAGATCTCTGACGTAGATGATTTCAAAAAGACGAGTCGACCGGCCCGAAGGTGTCGAGGCGAGGTGAGTCAGGTTACGCATAATTATGCAAATTGACCTGAAATCAATGTGGGTCAATTTTGACCGACATTCCAGTCACTACGAGTAATGAGCCCACTTACTCATTCCAGCCACGAGCGATGCCTGCAACTCAACCTGACAAGCACATCATAAATCAATGATATATTTGACACATGGGAACTTGAAGACATAATGATTAAGTGTCACAGTTTTTGCTCTCCTAATTATAAAACTGACTACTAATATGTAAAGTCACGTACATCAGCCCTGCTACCTGACAAACATGTGGAAGAGCACCCAGGCACTTTCTTGTGCAGAGTATGATGGTGAAGTTGATTTTCTAACAAGATTTGGCATATTTTCAAGCTCACTTAGATAACTGAGCCACAAAGAAGTCTATCACCCCAGTCTTGGTGTATCTATAATTTCACAATATTATGATGAATTGATAACTGCAAGACAGGACTGTCAGATGCTGAAATATGGGCGGGAGATGTTCCGGGTTTTCATAATGTTACCATAGGGAAGCAGGCTACAAAACCATATTTGTCTGCGACGTATGATAAATTTCAAAAAGTTTCCACCGCTCCTTGTATCTCTATGTACTTGCGCATATTATTGTATTGAGCTGTGTTGAAAAGGGTGAAAATTTTGTTTAATATCAAACAAATGATAACAAAAGCTGAGTGATTGGGTTAAAAATGAAATGAACTACGATGGTCTGTACAAAAGCTCATAGTGTACACAAGCACATTTATGCCTAATACAAACTACATGAAACATGATGATGTACTACTGTTTCTGTTGTTCAACCTGACGTGTGAAGATAGAATTTGTGTACCTTCATTCATACTCCAGTGCAGTGCATATTTTTAGCCATGTTGGCTCAATTCCAGCAGTGCCTCAAGGAGAGAACTCTACAAATCACTGCAATTCCCATTTCCCCCGGCTATCATTGTACAACCACAATGGCACCCCTGCTTCCAAATCTACGCAAAGCGGATACTATCGATCACTGTGGGGTCTTCGTGATAACGAGGGATTCAGTCGCCAGCTGATGCTCTTTGGACACGCAAACAGGTGTTTGGGACTCGACTACTGGCGTAGTAATGATTGCGCACTGGCACACTGTAAGAATCAGTGTATCAAAGATGGTATAGACATCCCCGGTTATACTTGGTAGATATTCACAAGTAAAAAACAAAACACAAAATAACAAAAAAACAAAACATACAACAAAGCCCAGCACAATTTTCTGCAAAAAAAAAAAATAGTTTGTCCTTGTCTATAAAGGCTCCTAAAGAAATAAAAGGCTACTGTATTTAGCATATATGACTCTTTACAACATTGTCATTCAGACACACAAAAAAAGGTCAAATGTTAACCTGTTGAGGACGAGTCCTGAGTATACTCGGGCAGGGGTCTATGGGAAATGCGTGTTGTAGCAAAATCAGTTCATCCTCAATGGGTTGAATTAGAATTCAGACATGTCAACAAAATACTTAGCATGTTCCTTGATTGAAATCCACGACAAGCAAACACACACAAACAAACAAACAAACACTAAGCAAGCAATCATTCCGCACACGGCAAGTAACTTTGTTCCTGTCAATCAATGGCAAATGAAGAGAATAATACGAGGACGCAAGAGACTTTAAGCCCGATAGTATCGGAGGGACACTAAAGGTCAGGGGATGATTTAAAGAGGCCGCAGTGACTGAGCCGTCGGATTGCCGAGATACCGCCGCGTCAAGGACCGGTATGACGTATTGACATCCGGCTTTGTCACCCTGAATATCCATCTCTGGCAGATGTACGTCTTGAATCTGATGACGTTACAATCATAATGTAAGATATGCAAGAGGAGGGGGAGGAGAAGGGAGGGAGGGTGTTGAAAGGAAGCATAAGGCTCCCACATGTCTCCAATTCAGGTTCTCTTGATTTAGACAAAATTCTACCAATGCTACATTGAAGGACAAAGAGCGATACATGGCAACTTTCCTGTCTTTACTTGGGATACTAGTAAGAGAACTGAAGAGAAAAAGTGAAGTAATTTTGAGTAAATGTGAGATGGTAGTAAGATCATCATGGAATGCTTCCTCACTGTAATGGAATATATGATTATTGTACGTGTCATGAATACATATTTTGAGTTGCATGCAACAGAAATTATTGTATTTATGTCAGGAAACGTGGAAAGCGCAGCATGATGACCACAATAGCACAAAAGAGGGGGAAGAGTGGGGGAAGAGAAAGAGGAGATTGAGAAAAGCCTCAGCCATTGCCATGGCAACCTGCAGCCCATATCATCTTGAATACACAAGCACACACAGCACACACATGAGCACACACACATCCAGCTTTTCAGCTGATTCTGCATGATAGTTTCTCTACCATTCCCCTTATGTCCCTCCCTTCTCCTCCCCCATCACCAGTCCCCTCCCCCTCCTCCCCACCCCTCCCTCCCCTGAGCTAAGGGATAGAGGGGGGGATTCTCTCTCTCACTTGCCAGCAGACACACAAGAAAGAACTGGAAACACAGCTGCACTGCGATGTGTCCTAATCAATTCCAATTTGTCGCTGGCAGGGAGCAGGGTATATCAATGCCCAGTTCTCTTTCACCGCAGCGTTGCCGACTTGCTGGAAATTATGAAGACCATGAGAAAAAAAGAGAAGAAAAGAGGGACAGAAAAGGCAGCCGCAAGTGTGGGCCAGCGAGCGAGCACGTGGGGACGCTGAGAGGCATCAGCCAGCGCGCGTGTCATTGCCGTCAATTTTCACGTCATTATGAGCCGACATCGCTGATCATCGAAGGCAGAGCGAGTTCATTGGCATTCTGCCCGCAGAAACTCACGTCAGCTACGACTCGGCTCTGTTGAAGTGAGCAAAACCGCTCTGCCCACCATCCATAGCTAGCCACAACCAGCATCATACTTTGTGGCCTTTCTTCAAGTCTGTACATCAATATCTTGTTATATGCCAATGTTTTGTGTTCATTTATAAACTAAGGAATATGAAATATAAAGGTTATATAGAAACTTACTAAAGAAGACTTTTTTTCCGTTCTAGTACTGTGAAAAAAAATAAATCAGTAAAATAATATAACACTAAACTAATTTGTACTGAAAGTTGAGTGCAAAAACTGTCTACATAAATGCAATACAAAATATAAACATGAACTGTTAAATCATTGCCTAGAGAAAAAGACAAACATAGAGATGTCTGAATTTCATATGGAGTAAGTATATCTTCTTTTTTTTGCATTCAAATGATATTCAATGAGTTCCTATACACAACTGTTAAAACAAAGTTCATTATTGTTGAATCGTGTCGCATCCATTTTTTGACAGATTGATTTAATTACATTTCTGCTTTTCTTTTTCATTAAGAACATTTAACACAAAGTCAATTGAACAAAGTTATTAGGTAATGGTTGAATTTAATGCAAGAAATACTTAGAAACAGGTAAATGCCTGATATGAATGTTTAGCACTGTCATTTCTTGATGGTACACCAAAAATTTTGGAAAGCGTTAAATTTTCTTCTCGATATGTCCGTGTTCAATCGGTAAACAGCATTTTCCTATAATACAAGATGCAATGGCTGATAAATTGTATCCAATTGGATGGACCCTCTTTATTTTGACTCTTCCTCATCAAATCCTGGTTGGTCATCTCAGTACAACAGGGCCCCTTTTTAATATTAAAAGACATAATCAATTATAAATTTCCTTACCACACAGGCTGCCAAAGACTTACGATAGAAATCAATTGCATAATCAATAACTCTTCATAAAACAGGGCACAGCTCTAATAATTCTAGGGCTCTTTCACACGTAATTCCACTTTCTTGAGATGTGCACGAGAATGAAAATGTATGCACAACAATCATGCAAGCAGGAATGCCGACCAATTTGTGCTCAATTCTTGCCCCGTTTCATTAAATCGAGGAAGCAACCTTGTGATCGCAAAACAAAAACAAAATAAAAAAATAAAATAGGCTAACAAGCAATGTCTTCTTCTTTCTAGCCAGCTTCCGTCCAATTGGTCAGTCGCCAGGCCGAGCCGGTGAAGGCGAGTCGCATTCCTCGTCGTAGGCAGCTGCGATCTCCAGCTGGGTGTTAAACACACACCGATTCATCCTAAATGTCATCGCATCAGAGTATTTGTCAATGGTATGCACTCTTTCCTCTTGACTTTCTACATACTCCAACTCTCCCCCCCCCCCCTTTGCAACTTAAACAAAATAAGTCATTCAAAGTCTTCTTCTTCTTTTAATCATAATAGTAGTAGTAGTAGTAGTAGTAGTAGTAGTAGTAGTAGTAGTAGTAGTAGTAGTAGTAGTAGTAGTAGTAGTGGTAGTAGTAGTAGAAGTAGTAATACTAATAATAGCAATAAGAAAAAGACATACTTGGTACACTCTCCATACTTTAAACTATATCACAGCATTTACACAAAATAGTCAAACTACAGAAATGATTAGATACCACTAGGAAAAATTTTACAGAAAGAAAAAAAAACTATATGTAAACAATACAAAAGAAAATTGAAAAAAAAGGCAAATAATGAGCAGTAGCATTCCTGCATTTCTAATCCCCTTCTTTTTTTTTTCAATCTTTTGTCAATCTGAGTTGCTTCCAAGTGTTCAAATTTGCCATACGTATGTAATTCATGCAGGGTCGTAGCAGGAAAATTTGCATTTTCATTCATCCAAACACACACGCTGGCATGCTGTCCAATTCAGAACATTTGCTTTTATACATACAGCACAGGGGTCGGCAGTGTTTTATTACACTCAACTTGCAGTTAGCATTCCCTAAATGATACATGGTTGACGTTGGTTTTATTTTTAAATCATACCAGGGGAAAAAAGTCTACTAAATGATGCATGTTTGAGTTTTTGTTTTGTATTCTTACAACAAAAATGTCAACTTTAGTTTATCCCTCATATGAGAGGTTTTTTCCGCCAACTTTAATATCTTCTATAGATTTCAGTGAGACAATGTTTTACCTCTGCCTGCTTCCTCTGTACTGCTTAGTACATTTGTATAGGGTGGATCGGTAGAGTTTCACTAATTTCACTTATACATTCATGACAAGAAATATTGAACAAACATCACTTCATGCATGTTCCGTGAAGAAAGCTTGTACCTTTCTTATTGGGGCTGTAGACATCATTTATATGCAAAGGACTGTTAAAAAGACCGCCCCTGTGTGTGTTTGTGTGTGTGCATGTGTGCTTGAAATAATTTTCTCTGGCTGCAGCTCCCTAAGGAAGCACTAAATCACTAATGAGCAAGCCACCATGGGACAGTCACTTTGTAAAGTCCTTTCAGAGAAACCACGCAACAAGGATGAAAAGCCTTGCCCACAGGGCACAACGGCTGCTCCCAGGAAAGTTGAACCAGGAACCTTGAGATTAAGAGTCACTGGTGAAGTCCTCCACGCCACTCTATAGCTTCTTAACCCTCTTATGTGCCAAGGCACTTTCTAGCTTAAAGAGATGGTACTGAATAGTTTCTGGTTGAAGTGGGTGGGTTCCATCTTTTCATTTAGACCACTTTGTTTTTGGATATCTTGGCTATTTCAAAACCAATTTTCACAAAATGAATTTTGAAGTCCTCTCAGAATTGTATGCTCTTTCATATTTCATGAGTAGACTCTCATATCTCACCAATAAAGAGAGAATACATAAAAATTTGAAGCCCAATCTCAAGCAAAATTACACCATCCCTTTAACTTGCCAAGATTTTTCATCAGCATCCATCCAAACTTGATTCAGTTGTAAAATTACGATGTATCAGCCCCACTCAGGTTAACAATGTGCCATGAGTATTTATATCAGGGAGGTCATAGTGACACAGTATGGATTAGGTAATCTCTACTCATTGACAATTAATTTCCAGACATACATGTCAGCTAGTGAAGAAGGCATTCCAGTGAGCATGTCAACTCATGAACAAAGCATAAGAAGGGCTCAACACACAAAAGCCTGTCAATTCTACACACGAAAATTAGATTCCACTCGAGAGATGCAAAGCAGACACACTTTATGGCTAGCTTGTCATCTTTGCGACGCATCAAATTACGAGCCTTCTCCACACTCGCAATGCACACACCATCAGCTTTTGGCATCGTGACAATCTACTACTGATCTTTTTTCTTGTCATTTTTTTTGAAGCATTGGACTCCTGCCAGCGCAAATGCACACGTAGACATGGATCCTCACTCACACTAATTAACAGCTCTAACATGTCATTTACCTACACTGTGGGCATCTTAAAGAAACACGCCATTGTATATTTCTCCTTTCAGGAAGAAACGGAGGGCTAGACAAAATCATTGACCAAAGACGCAAACAAAAATTGGCTAATCTTGTTATATAAGGCATTTCATGAATGATAGATTATGTAACACAACTCAAGCCAGGGAAAGCTGCCAGTTGATGAAATGTGTTTCAATACAGACTGGTGAGCAAAATATCCTAAATCTACTACATGTACCCCAAAATTTTACTTACAATAACAGAAAATGGCTTGGGGGGTGCACCTTGGTACAACTTGAATTCTTTTTTCTTATTATGACATGACAAACACAAACACAGGCACAGACACACACACACATACACACACACACACACACACACACATACATATACACACACACACACACACAAAGGTGAAAAAGAAGGACCTGGTTATCTGACAAAGCGTCTCCCATTAGTAAAATGAATTCCCTCTTGCACAATCGGCTGGCCATGAACTTTTTTTTTTTGACAATTATCTGCGCGCGCGCGGGAACCCACTTGCAGCGTCGGTAATAATTGTTCACGGTGTGAGCACCTTCTCTTGCGTTGCATGATACAAAACGGCACTTTATTGATTGTTGAGCGGTAGTGACATGTGGCCCAAAGGAGCCCATTACAAGCATGAGGTGTCCATGAGGTCATGTGTGGGGAAATAAAAATGCAATTATGTGACGGACGGAGGGGGGAATTTATGTATATAATGAACTGCTGTAGTTTTTCACACTTTAAAAGACAACATGCAATGTGGGATGGGGGTAAGTTTTTGCAACTTGTACCAAACAATAATCACTTGTTACAGAGTTTCACAAGAGCATCCATATCACAACTTGAAATTACTTTTTTGGTGGATTTTTCATGATGATGGTTGTGGGATTGATACTGTATCTTGTAAAGTATGTCGTTTATTTCAAGGTTACAGGAAGAAGCTCAGTTAAATGAATTAAGATTTTCTTGCATTTTCAAGAAGAAGTGTTCAATGTGCTCAATGGGATCAACCAAGCAGGGAACACATGTAGAATGAGATTCAGATGATTACAATAAAGAAAGGAGGGCAAAGCTGCACAGACTTTGCACCACCAGACACCTCTCTGAAGCAACTGACAGATATTTCAGTATGTGGTACAGTAGTATATGAATGTGTTTTTATTTTTGCATTCACAAACGTATGATGCATGCTGGTGTGTACTTGTTTGTCATTTCTTTTTTTGTGTAAGATTAGTTGGTCTTCAAGCATTTTGTTTTGGTTTTGCTTTTGGTGGTTTGGTTTTTTTTTTTGGTTCTTTAAACATGGACCACATTAATGGACTACATATCAAGCTTTGATACACAGCACTTAATGAGAGATGGTAATATATCTGCAGTAAGTTAGAGTCTCTCGACTCAAACTTTGAGGGCTGGAATTGCTTTTGAACCACTCCCTTGACTAAGACACAGATTACAATGGGCTGTCTCTTTGCATGATGTAACCTGTTAAAACATTCTGAGCGCAACTCGGGGAAATAAACACTATCATACCATTCTCTTGTATGATATTGACTTTGATATTCCCCCCTCCTGGTTTCAGGTACGTTTCAGAATCGGCTATTGGTATCGAGTATATGTTATATGCTGGAGTCATCCCCCACAAGTACACCACAAAGATACCAAGTAATTGTTTTGTTTTTTTCTCAAAACAAAGAGATATAACAAAAAATATTTATGAAATATTTTGATTCAAGGCAGTTTTCTAAATTGACAACATGACTTGTTGCTATCTTCTTTCCCTGTTTTTTTTTTTTATTCTATTGTTTACCCAAGAAATTAAACAGTACTCTTATTATAATAGACAGTTATTAGGGTTTTGATAACTATCCATGCTTTAAACAGAAAACCTCACTTGGAATATGAAGCATATGATGTACATCGCAATCTTTGAATTCCCAAAAATTCAGCATACTCTGTCTGTCTAATTGCACGCAAATTAGTGGATGGCTGGATCCGCGCAGAGTAAACTTGCATGTTTCAATGCCATTGGGGCTTCTCTTATCAGCTTCTTTATTTGTTTTTTCTTTTCTTTCTCTCTTTTCATCATGATCACCACCCCCCCCACCACCCCTCCATCTTCAATCTTCAGTGGAGCCATTCTTAATGCTCAAAAAGACGCATGTCTAATTTTTTTGTTGCCACTGCTTCTGACAGAGTGTATTCTTTTGTAAGGTTTCGCCTGGAAATGTCACGGCTACCGTAGGCTACGAGGCATCATCTATAAAAGCACTAATTACAAATGTCAAATGAATCAACTCTGCTGCAAATAGTGTGCCTTTCTTTCGCTCGTACGGTCTTTTCTCTCGCGTCTGTCTGTGTGTGTGTCTGTGTGTGTGTGTCTTTGTCAGTAAATTATCCTGCGGATGCCAATGCTCCACGGGAAGTAAACATTTGCGAAGGTCAAGAAGATAGCGTTGAGCAGAAAATGTCATTTGTCAGGATCTGGTGTTGATATTTTCAGGTTGCACTCGGCAGCCATCTTTTGTTTGTTTTGTTCTTGCATCCATCCGTTGGTTTATTTGCCTTTTTTTTTGTATTTTGCTAGTTTGTTGGTTGTTGTTTTGCATTCATAACATAAAATACTGGCTAAAATCAAGGGCTTAAAATGTATGCTTGCATAATATCTCATTTCCTAACCTGGCAAATGCCAATTAATACAAACACACTCAGTGGTACTGATTACTGTATACACCATATATTTAGTAAGTCTAATTCTTTTTTTCCAAAATGGGGTTTGACAACAAGTTTATGAGTGGTCAAATTTGCGAATATGGCATACAGCAATTTGACAGAGAAATGTGCATGTATGTGTCACATTCCAATGTACATTGTATGTCAGGAGCAGAGTTGACATTTTTGTGTATTGTTGAATTCACAAATAGTGGTCAATTCACAAAATTCACAAAATTTGCAGAATATATGGCATATAAAATATCTTGCTATTCAGTTGTCAAAAATTGACTTTCTCAAACACAAAACTTTGCATTAGTGTGTGGTGGTGAATGATAATGAGTCCTTTCAAAAGATTTTTGCTGACTGGTAAGAACAGTGTGTGGAAGTTCGTCAGATCCCCACTTTACAATGAGTGAGCTAATTACTTGAATCTTACTCCACCAGTGTATAAAAGGCTACCTAGATATCACTAAAAATAATATTACACCAAACAACCACAACAACACTCTGCCAAAACCAAAATGGCATACAGCTATTAATACACTGCATAACTGACAAAGGTTCACGCTTGTATGCATACAGTATGTCAAAACTGTCTTTGGCCTGTTTGGGGTTATTGATGCTGGGAATTCTTCATCTCAATGCAATGTACAGTGTAACTGACACATGTTTCACAACCTATCTCTGCACTTCACATTTAGATTGAAGTCACACACTCCCCCCCCCCCCCCCCCCCCCCGGCTCAAAATTCAGCCACGGTGTCGTGAAAATATGAAAGTTTTGATCTCAGCAAAGTGACATATCGTCTTGTTGGTTCAGCTTTGCCAGTTATTATGGCTGTCAAATATCTCTACGCTTGCGCAAACAAAAGCCACCCATCTCCACTCTGTGCGCATGAATGAAAAAAAATTTCAATCTCCTTCCTCGAGAAAATCGGCACGGCGTGTTTTATCCCTCGAGGGCGGTAAGTGAGCGAGCAAGCGGTGGCGCTTCAAACATTGACTCTGCACAGCAAAAAAAAAAGGGGGGGGGAAAAGACTCCTTTTCTCCTTCGTGTACCAAGACAGACGTCAGAACCCAAATGAAACTGTTTACGGTGACAAAATGTTCAGGTGATCAAGCTTCTTTCCTAGAGGTCAATGCACTGTGGTTAACAGAAGCCAATTTGGGGCTGGCTGCTGCACAGTTGATAAGATCATGCAGATCTAAATGTGGGCAGAACAAAATGCTTGAACATTATGTTAGCAGTAACGCTGGTGGACAAGAACTGTCATTCCAGCTTCAAAAAGAGCAACACTTCACTGTTTGATGACGCTTCACCAAAGTAAATTTGTTTTCAAGTGAATGTTTGAGATGAGGTGTATAGATCACTGACAAGAAAAAATGCAGTGCATGTCTGATACTTTTAATTAAGCATTATGCAAGAACAAAAATGTAACATTGAAATTGAAGGACTATTGCAGCACTTCACAAACCTCTTTACACACACAGAACTGTACAAAAACTATTGATACAAATGTATTCTTTACCACAAAACTTACATATAAAATTAGAATAAAGAAAACTTACATATAAAATTAGAATTACTATGTTGTACAATGTAAATACTTTGTGAAAAACGCATAAATACATTAAATCAAATCAAATCAGAAGGCTTTTCTTTTCTTTTCTTTTTCAAACTTGGGGGGAAAATCCTCATGAATCACAAACTTCTCTTCATAAAATGCACAAACACACATGCACAGTGTTAAACTGTTCATAACACAAGGAGCTCCCATACACACCAACTGTACATATATATCAAACTAGAAAAATTATAGTCCAGCTTTGTCCGACATGTTTATACTCATTTTCATGTTGGGTGTAAGCGTTCCTCATGTGCATTATTTAATGCCTTGAGTTGACGCAATCACCATGGTTAATAAATGACGGACTTACATGGATATCACTATCAGATCATTAATATGCATCTGATTAAGACGGGGAGGGGGCATCACTGAACACAATTTAAGATGACGTATTAAACAGAATGCCAAAATTACCATTTAAACGCCCACGGAACAAAGGAAAAATCAGGAAAGCTTTCAATACTGCCTGCTGGTCTGATTCCTGTTTTTAGAGCAATGTTATAACATACCCTTTTCAAATGGGTGAGATCCTGGACTTATAACACATGCTTGAAAGGAGCTATTACCCTATACTCCTTCCTAAGCAGACGACAAGAGATTGTTATGGGTTTTGATTTCATCAGTAATTTAAAGCAAGGGAAGAATCTGATAAGATGTATCAAATATCTATCAAGAGTCTTGAATAGCTTAAAAGGTAAAGTGCATTCATTTCTCCAATGCGGAAAAAAACAAATAAAAACAGAAAGAAAAGGAAGGGCAAAAGCATTCACACGTAAAGCATGAAAATAAGGAAGCTACATGTATGGCTTCACGCAAAAGGCATTTGTTCAGCTGAGCTGGGACGAATTCAATTTCATCCCGAGCGAGAATTTCATTTCCGCTGGTTTCGCCTGTGGGAGGGGGGATGCTGTCTTTAATAGTGTATGCGGCACGGAGGGGCACATCGTGACTATGGCAGTGCCAGGGCAAATGTGGGTAATGCTGCCAGCCCACGGGGAAGATGGGGTGGGAAAGGGGCGTATTCCTGCACCCCTGTGTGAGTGGCAAAACCGACAGAGGGGATGGATATATGCACTTGTTTAACCCTATTGTAGCCACAGGATGGAGAATCATATACAGATGTGCGGATATTGAGGCACTGGTGCTAAAAGGGTTAACGGTTGGGAGGGGGGAGAAAGAGGTTAGGGAGGGGAGGGGAGGGGAGGGAAGGGGTGGGGTGAGACGGAGATGAAAAGGGATAAAGAGGGGCATGTGATAGAAAGAGGCAGGCATGGTGTTGAATGTCAACAGAGAGAGCGCAATGAGGAAATTGAGTGCTCCGGGTTGATCTGGTGACACAATCGAACTTTGGAAGAAGACAACGGGGGTGTCATTTTTAACGGTTAAACCCAACCAAGATTACGGACGAGTTACCTGTTTTTATCAATCCATGCTTTTAAAGACAGTCACATTCCTACCCATTTCACTAATGGATTTGTGTAACAATATACCAGATTGTACAGTTTCTTCTCAATTTATCCTTTTTTGGCTCAACATACATTTTCTGCAGATTGATGGCACTGTTGATTTTTCAATTTTCATTGTCATTTTTCAGTGGTGCATGATTGATCAGATGATTTAAAGATTATGCCCACGTAAATATTTTTGCTTGCCATATATTACAGTACTTCATGTCTTGATTCTGCGGAATTAAAAACACACAAAACTCTTCTTACCCAGCCGAGCATGAAAAAATTAGTCACACAAAAATATCCACTTTTACAGTAATGTATGACTGCTTTGGGCTACAGTATTTGTCATGAAGTTTCAATGGAATTCCCAGGGCCAAAACTGCACCATTTGTGGTGTTCCACCCATTGAAGACGAGTCCCAAGTATACTAGGGCAGGTGTCTATCTATATATGTTAGATGCGTGTCGGAGCAAAATCAGTCCATCCTCAACGGGTTAACAGCCTGTACTTTACATTTCCTGACTTCATCATTCAAAGACTTGTTCACACTTGTACCAAATTAAGAGATCCTTGTGAATCCTGATGTGCAACTATTAGAGCTTGAAATTATACTGGGGAAAAGGTGTGCTCTGACATTGAGGAGGAAAAGGTAAGCAGTGAAATAAGACAGTTCCTTCCTTTAATAGCAGTTGAAATTTCTCATTGAAGATGCCACTTCAAAGGCACAATGAGCTAGATCATTTCTTTCTAACAACCCAAAATCCTATTAGCTTAACCCGTCGAGGACAGGCTGATTTTACTTCAACATGCTTTTCCCATAGACACTTGCCCAAGTACACTCGGGACTCGTCCTCAACGGGTTAATACTGCACATGCAACTAATAAGAGTCTTCTGAGTGGGAGTAGACATTTTCCAAAGGATTACTTTCTATACAGAATGAGGTACCACCATTTCTATGTTAATGGGAACAAAATGATCAGGAATTTGAATCTCCTGGGGACAGGCAGCACATAATCACTCAAATTATCAAGGGAATTCCCCTTCTCATCCTTTCTACACATTTTTTCCCCAATTTCTACAAAAGCACTCTTTCCCTTCCTCCCCCCCCCCCCCTTCTCTCTCTCTCTCTCTCTCTCTCTCTTACTTCATCCTCCTGAAACTTGGAACTTGCTAATTAAAGTGAAAAGAATTCCAGTCATCTTTTCTGACTCTTTTTTCCGGCATTCCCTTCATTAAAACAACTGCCACATGGTAAAGTTGCAATAACCATCAAAAGGGATACAGTGCATTCCTGTTATATAACGAAGACCTCAGGACTGGCAGTTATCTTTCATTAAACTGATTTTTTTTAATATATATATATATATATAGCTGATCAGTATAGTGTGTAAAGATATACAGATGATAATTTGGGGACCTGGATGTAGATTTTGTTAAAATGACATTTTCATTATAACCGAGTTCATTATAACAGGAGTACCCTAGATTTGATATTTATTTAAATCATACTCTATTTCTGATAATAATTTCTGAGAGAAAAATTGTTGTTATTGTTGTTGTTGTAATTATTGTTGCATAATTATATCCTGACACCATGGAGACACAATACAAGGTCTGTATAGTTTTTAGCTGCTATCTGGAGCGAGATATTTTTATACCCATTACATCCACTGCCCTTGAAAGAGAGAGTACTTGCATTAACACCATATTTAATGATCTATTGGGGAGAACAAAATGTGCTAATTCACTCAATATCCAATTTGTGTAATGGCATCTGCCACAAACATACAAATGAGGTTTGCCTCTCAGAATTACATGGCTAAAGCAGTTTTAAATATATGCCTCTAATTATACCCCGTGTATAGATCCAATAAGCACGGTGTTTCAGTCAGTTGCCTCTACAGCAAAGAGTGTTGCATCACGCGGGCTCGCCTGTCGGATCGATGCAGCGCAGTTAGTCAATATTGACACGAAAGTCGACGGGGGCGTCGTGGGTTACTAGCGAGGGAGACTCCCATGCATAGAGAAGCACGGTGGAAGGTTTAAAAAGAAAGACACTGCGCAACCAAGGTACATGTAAGAGTATGTCATTTATGCACAGCGCGGGCCGCAATTTTACAGGAGCACACATACACCGACATTCATTTCATTTTCGATAGTTATCAAATATTATTAGACTTATGCCATTCTCTGCCTGCATTCATCCGTGAATGCTGCTTCTATGCGGTGCTGCAGAAAATCAGGTGACCAGAATGCCAACACATGTGAGCGGTGACGGTAGATGTTGACACACAAAACAGAAAAAAAGAAGAAAAAAATAGAATGAATCGGCTCAAACGATGACAGACAGATCTAATGAAATACCCTCGTCTTTCTTTCAGACAGTGTTTGTACTCTGCAGACAGTGAGCTTTCCCTAAAAACGTTGGGAGGGGGAGGAACTTAGAGTTTCTTTTTCTTCTGGCTTGCTACAATCAAGAGCGAGAGAAAACAGGATTATCGCAATAACCCGAGCATCGTTGACAGATAAACATCTCTACTTGAAGAGCGTTTTTTGCGTTACCGAGAGAGCTCCTCAAGCTCTTGCTTACCCAAACTAGGTTGGATACATTTTGAGAAGAAAAGAAAACAAAACTTGCCTTCAGGAAGGCAATACTGATTAATTCATGACTTGCACATAGGAATGTTTTTAAGAGTTTCATAAATTGTTTGTCACAGAAAAAAAAACAGATATCTATTGGAAAATGACAGAGATGATATGTATTGAAAAAACAAATACAAAAATTATGGAGAGAGATTATGTATAAGTACTAGAAACATGCGATGGAATGGATAATATTTAGTGAAAAAAGACTAGGATAGTGCTATTATCCCCCTGGTAAACCAAAACACACAGTGAATGTATTCATTAAGAAGTTTGATATTCTATTCAACACCCTCAGATTCTTGCTATGTGACTGGCTGACAGTTCATCACATGACACCAACACAAAAAAAAAAAACACTGCAGTAAACTTCAACCATTCATTTGGCATTTTTTGTGCAAAACGTATCACTCCAAATCCATTCAAGATAAAATTGACTTAGGGTGTCCGAACAAAATTTTTCTGCAGTTTTGGAAAAATGTGATACTCAGCATGACATTAGAATTTTCTTCCACTTGTGACATACACATCTTGAATATGAATTAGCATGCAATTATCATCTTCAACACAAATTGTTCAATTTCCATCTGTTCACCCTACTGAAAAAGAACTGTGCCATCTATTATCATGTTACAGTCAACTTCTATTCACTTTGCTAGTTCTTCTCCAATTAGGCATAATCTTATAACATTAACAAATATTGTTGTTGTTGTTTTTGTTTCTTCATTCTCCATTTCACATTTTTTTTAAAAAGTACACAGAACAATCCACAAAACATACATAAATAAAAGAAAGATTACAAAACAGGTGGATTGCCCATTTCAGATTCATTGTTGTAATAGCCGGGTTCACACGTACAAATTAGCGGGATGACGATCGCGATGCTCATCCCGAGTTTTTTTGCGAGCGTCCACACGTACCAAATTAGCGGGATAGCGATCGCGATCGGTATCCCGCTAATTTGGCGAGCGTCCACACGTACCGAATTATCCCGCTAATTGCCGATAGAGATAACAGCAAAGCCTGCAAACTGGGTCACACAGCGCCCTTCTCTATCACCACCTGTGCGCACTTTCCTTTGTCCATTGTCTTTTATGCGTCATTGGTGTGGTTCGCGCGCTGTTGTTATTGTTCTCCAAAGAGGTGAAGGACCTCCTCGCAGAGGCCTCGCTGTTGTGATGTGCGCATTGCATGATGGGATGTAAAAACTCGAGATTCTAATCCCGACCGTTCACACGTACCAGCGCGGGGCCAATCATCCCGCTAATTGGCGAACCAGCGCAAGATTTCTTGGGATTAGCATCGCGATGCTTATCCCGCTAATTTTCGGGTTTTTTCTGTCCACACGTGCAAAAAACTCGGGATGACGATCGCGATGCAAATCTCGAGATTTGTATCCCGCTAATTGATGTACGTGTGAACCCGGCTATTGAGTCTGTTTTTCCATATGGGGGTCCATTAAATGCAAAAACAAACTAAAAAATGAATGAATCCTCAGTATGTACAATATGAACATATAGCTTAATGGATAACTCTGCAGAAATATGGATAAACAACGTGCTGTATTAGTAATCATGTAAAGTGTGTCATTTATCCCACAGACTGTAAATTATTCATACATGTACCTTTCCAGTAAAACAGATACTCTGTCAACCCTGGGAATAGAATATAAACATCGCGGCAGATTTATTAGCATGGATAAAAGTTACAAAACGAAATAAAGAAAAGGAAATGATGTGCCCCCCCCCCCCCCCAAAGTGTTTACGGCCAGAGTTTTGTGCCCAGGTCAGCAGCGCCGTACTAGTGAGGCACCGAATGTTGAGACCCGGAAAGCGTGCCATCAACCTACGCTTACATCCTGATTTAAGGTGAACCTGGCAGAGTAGAAGGCATCTCGCTGCCACTCGATGTGCGTTCGGATATCACCACCTTAACAAACATGTTTGTGTTGTTTGTTTGTTTGTTTGTTTGTTTGTTTGTTATTTGTCAAACTCAAACATTGTATAAACCTCAACACCAGGTCTGTCCTCAAGCCCTGCAAAGATCTTCGCAAAAATATTCCGTGCTCGATCTCCAAGATCCCGATTTTCGGGGTGCGCTGCATGCAGATTTTTTGCTCCGTCCACGTTCCAAATTGGGTCATCAAATTGGACTCCCGTTTTCGAGATCTTTGATGTTGCTTTATTCCTCCTGGATTGACAGATAGGCATACATGACTGCCATGGCCCACTGGAGGTTAAGACATGATACAATACCCTACATCAGTAGGGACTCCTAGTCTCTGCCCAAGCCATCAAGATGAATATTTTTTCTGAAGTCTCTTCTCAACTCATTTCTGTAACTTAACCCGTTGAGGACAAGTCCCGAGTATACTAGGGCAAGTGTCTATGGGAAATGCATGTTGTAGCAAAATCAGCCAATCCTCAATGGGTTAATTCTGTCTACAGTACTCCATACATACAGGAGGCATGATACTTTTTGTGCATTTATGACAAAGAACATGCATGACATGGCCAGGACTACAGATATATGACCAAGCTTCCTATACAATGTAGTTCTATGATCATTAACTCTGTAAAGAGTGTATCATACCATTGCCAATGTGTATCTGTATTGGGACCTAGAGAATAGCAAAGGGGAAACTACAGAAACAGAAAGATGGCTATTTCACTTTGGTGATAGTGCATGTTCTGAGGATCACTGATTATCCTCGCCCTGGGCATGCTGGCAGTGACTTGGGGTAAGACTGGGCAGTTGAGACACTGTTACAAATTTGGCCCTGTTTTGCATATACTGACCTGGATACCAGAATACTCTGATTGATCATCTTCTCTCCACCCATCACCCCCCCCCCCCCCCACACACACACACACACACACACACACACAAACACAGACACACACACACACACAAGCTTGCCCTGGGCTTGGGTTAGAATCTTTTCACCAGTCTCTCAGCACCTCACACCTTTTGTATTTTGGCATCCTTTAGCGATTCACTGCAGTGTCTTTCATATCGATTTCAAGTGTAATCATTTTTATGGCACGTGGCTTACCTGTCAGGAAGGCCTGAAATTGCATTTTTCGCAAAAATCATTTCGAGTGTTTTTCGTTGTTGTTGTTTTGGGCTTTTTTTTTTTATTTTATGCCGTTTCAAATAATCCTTCGGTTCACGTTTTAGGTATTACACACCATGCTATTACTCACTGATTTGCAGAGAACCCAACTTCACTCGCACTGCGATGTACTTAATTGCAAATTGATGGATTCAATACGAGGTAAAGAAAAAGAATAATCATTGTTACCATGGTTGCCATCAAGATTAGAAGATTATGCAATAATCGTCACTTCAAAGAATCCCAACACTTCATGACAAGCTAGTAAAATTTTTGACTAAATGATGTTTCTATGAACACTAAAAGCTTATGTTGGTTGACGGACTTATATAAAAGCTAGTCAGTCTGGCAGGACTAACATGGTGGACTAGCTTTAAAACTAGTTCGTCTGGCTGGACTAACTTCGCAGACTAGCTTTACCTTAGTCTGGCTCACTGAACTAGCTTTGAGCTTTGCTGGACTAGCAAAATGTTGATCCAAATGTGCTCATCTTGACTAGCATTTTCGCTTGTCTAGCGCGCTGGACTAACATGTGCCCTAAGCTACAGCTTTGTAGTCCAGCACAATCAACTACATGGAAAACAGCATATTTGTAATGCTTTTTTTTTGAAGGGTATATTTTACTTTCTATTTTACGAACAGGCCTTCCAGGAAGAAAAGGATTCCTCTCATTTGGCTTCTTTCATTTTTTTTTATATTATATTTGCAACAAATTAATTCAGGGTGAATTTTGTTATCTTTTCTTTGGATGATTTCTTCTCTGTACCGTCAACCGTTGTAAATTTCCGATCAATTCTACTCAAAAGCAGCACAACATTCAGCTTTAATACTGTGATAACAAATGTAGTGAGGCAGCAAATGAAGTTTTTCACTTTACACCTGCATTATTCCACCATCTTCTCAGGATTTTGGCATCTGGATGGAATTTACCACGAGAGGAACTGGTAAGTGAGACATAAAAAATGAGAAATTTGTGCAGTATGTCTTTTTCTCTCTCTTTCTTTTCTTGCCAGTTTGTCTAAAAGCCAAACATTCTGTTTGTTCTGATTCAGTCAAATGTGGCATTTTATAAAGGACTTATTACACTGGAAAGTTTCTCAATTTCCAGCTTATTTGTACCACAGATAGAACAATCTCAACTTGAACGAGTCGGCATTTAGAGAGGAATTGATGAATATTGAAAGGATAAACTGAGATATCTGAGCATGCATAATGCATGGCACATCTCTCGCAGACATTATGTATACAGTAATTGATCAAAGCAAGCGAACAAAAGGACAAGATCGGATTGAGAAGTCAACAGGATTTTTTTCTCTCTTTTTAATGGAAAGCAGTTTTTTTATCATCATTGCCCAGTTACCGGAAAATTCTGTCATCATGTCGATATTCAATTATGCATAATTCAATATTTCATCTATCACGCGGGGCCATGCATATATGGACACACACAAACACACACACATACACATGTGCACACACACACACACACACATGCATACACTGAAAAGAATTTCAATGATTAAAGAATCATGCACACAGGCAAAAAAAAAACAATGCAGAATAAATTAAGAGCACAGAAAATTGAGCAAATGAATTTCCATTATTTCTTCCAATCTTTTTTATTTCTCAATCTCTTTCCTTTTTCCCTCTTTCCTTGTCTCATCTTTTAACTTCTCTCTTCTCTATTTCCCTCTCTCTCTCTCTCTCTCTCCTTTTTTTTTTGTCTCAGCCAATCAATGATTTATTTTCCTTCATTTCCTAAAACATGTATCCATCTATTGTCTTATTCTAACCCATTTTGCATGCATCATTTTCCATTAAATTCACTAATTTCCCTGTTTTCATTGTACAGTCAACATTCCTCTAAATATCATGTCGTATCCACGACTCTCTACCAGCATTTCCTAGTATTCTTCGTCCTTCCAAACTACCTTTCCTGTTTTTGAGTCTTTCTATTACAGTTTCTATAATGCCACCTTGTGTGTGTGTGTGTTTGCAATCACTTTTCTCTTTCTACTTCCTTTCATCTTTCTATTTCAATCACTGTATCTATTTCTCTTTCTCTCTCTATCTATATATGTTTATATATCTTCACATCTATTTCTCTATATGTTTTATCTACCTATCTCTCACTATGTACAAATCTATATATCTACCTATCTAGCTTGCTATCAATAAGTTGTATCTCTATCTATGACTATGTAAAAATCTATATCTCTACCTATCTACCTGGCTATCAATATGTTATATATCTCTTTCTAAATTGATATATGTCTACATCAATTTGTAAAGCTATCTATTTATCAAACTATCTAAGCCCTGGACCTGCCTTGTCTCCACTCTCTGCTATATGCATCCCTTTAAAATGTCTGCAACGTTCTCCTGGGATTCCCTCATTCTTCATCTTTCCTCCAACATCCCTCCGTATCTATGTATCTCTATGTCTCTGAGTCTGTCTCTATGTCATGCTCTGTGTGTGTGTGTGTGTGTGTGTGTGTGTTTCTGTTTGTGTGTTTGCTCCGGCTGCCGGCGCTCTGCGCCCGCCGTTGTAATCAGATCACGCTTTTACGATGAGTGAATGAACGATGTTATCTGATGATGGGTTAATGTCAGTCAGAGTCTCTCAGTACGGCCGCGTGCATTCAATGTGTGGATAATCTAATTGCGACTCCATCGCAGCATTCTTTTTTTTTGAGGGGGGGGAAGCGAGGAGAAGAGTCATTGCCAATTTTTTTTCTCTCTCTCTTTTTCTTCCTAGGCATCATTCTCTTGCCTCCGCAAAGGCAAAAACATATGCTCTTGGTCTCAGCAACATAATTATGATGAGAAAGGCTGTTCTAATCTGTTCTGAATGCTTGGTTCAACAAGAGAAATTGCACCACATTCAGCTGAAGTTAATAAATACTGCAAACGCAAACATTTTCGCGTAATCCACGCTACAATTGGCTGGCGCGAATTCTAGAACGCGCAAAATATCTTCACAATTTTCTCTGCACATTTTGAATGGGTTGAATCACAGGCTTTGTTAGTAATATGCCTCCCTGGCATGAGTATTTGTATGTACACGTGCCCTATTGAATGCATGTGTGTGCTCAGTAGTTTGTGTGCGGGCTGTACATCTGTGTGGATAAGGCAGCACATCAATTTTCATGAAGGAAAATGTGAAATCAAATTCTGTCCTCTCTTTGACAAAATCATGCAAGTATATTAAGCAATTGCAATGCGCAAATTCAAGAACCCGTGAATACGTTTTTGACCTGCTCAGTGCGAAAAATTGATTGCATGAAAATATTGATGTTTACAGTACTTGATAAACATGATAAGAGGAAGGAGAACAATAATGTTTATGGAAAGAACTTCAAAAAAATATACCCAACACTATCTTTATCGACTATCTTCTTCTGTCCCTTTTTTCTCTCTATCTATCTAGTTCTCTAACTTTCTCTCCTCTTTCCATCTCTCACCTTACCCATTCTCTCTCCCTCTTTAAATCCAGTTTCTTTCTCTTTCTCTCTCTTCCCTCCCTCTCTCTATGAACTATCTTTTTCTCTCTCCCTTCCCCTCTCCCTCTCTCTCTCTCTTTCATTCCATTTCTTATTTATTCTGTATCTATTTTCTCTCCCTCCATCTTCCTCTCTCCTACATACCACACTTTCTCTTTCTCTCATACTCTCTGCTTTCTGTATATTTTTCTCTCTTATATACTACACTTTCTATCTCTTTCTCTCATATTCTCTCCTTTCTATATATTTTTTTCTCTCCTATGTACCACACTTTCTATCTCTTTCTCTCATAATCTCTCCTTTCTATATTTTTTCTCTCCTATATACCACACTTTCTATCTCTCTCTTTCTCTCATAATCTCTCCTTTCTATATTTTTTCTCTCCTATATACCACACTTTCTATCTCTCTCTCTTTCTCTCATACTCTCTCCTTTCTACATTTTTTTCTTTCTTATCTACTACACTTTCTCTCATATTTTCTCCTTTCTATATATCTTTTTCTCTCCTCTATACCACACTTTCTCTCTCTCTCTCTCTTTCAGTCATGAAATCCCCACTGATGCATCTTTATAGGTTCATCAGCATCACTAACTCTTCCGTCATGATTCTCTCTCTCCATCTAACTTACCCTCTCAATCATTCTGATTCTATTCTCTCCTCCCTTCTCCAAAAGTAGGTCAATAGGTGAGGTCCCACCCGTAAAATGTAACCACCAACCACAACAAAAAAAACCCACATACAACAATCTTGTTTTCTTCATCTTTGGTGAATATTCTGCTTTACTCCATCTCTTATTACTTATTTTCCTCTTCTCTACATACAGCAAAACAGACAGTAAAAAAAATAAATAATTGTAACAAAGATTGCTAGAAGACGAGCAAGAAGGAGGTAACTCAGACAGCTTCATGCAACACTACTGTCCTTTTGCTTCTCAACTGGTATGATGTACCCACCATAAAACAAAAACAAAAGAAACAGAAGCAAAAACAAAAAAACTACTTAACCCTCTCACACTTGCCAGTCTAATAGTGCTATCCAAACTGAATCAATGTCACTGGTAATGACAGAGTTATTTACAACTTACTGAGATAAGTACCAGGATAAAACACAGATGCTTATTTTTTAGTGCTGCATTTATCATTAAGAGGAAGAAAGGTTGCCTACTTCACTGTGGTTCTTTTGTTAACATGCTAGAATAAGAAAAATGTGTGCACTCAACAATGGGTTCACTCTTGAACGTTAATGGTACTGTATGATTCACAATCTACATCAAAGAGCAACAGTGTTTTGCTCAGAAAATGTGGTCTGCGAAATTCACGGACCACCAGTGTATGTTCTTTAAGGCAAACCCACATGGTGACCGACAAATTTTACACTTTTTCACCTACAGAAATGTCATAACATTTATACAAAAACACATTTGAAAGCTGACAGAAACACTGTCTCCAAAAGCTTGGCAGGATGCGTAGATCTCTCTGACACCGAGACAGCTGCAAATGGTGTTAAAGGGATCCAATGGACAAAAAAAGGAGAGAAAAGAAAAATATCACACACTTTCAATTCCCCATCAATGGCAAGGACCTTTCCACCCACACTATATGCCCTCTCTCCAATCAACCAGAATTCACATTCGCCAGTTCCACCGACGGTACGCAGTCTGCGAGTCGACAGCAACAGACCACGAATAGGAGGAGCCCCGTAAAATACTCTTGCCGGGAGAAAAGATGCACGCCGGAGCCTGATTGCGATAGATCCCCTCCCTGTTTCTAACACACTCCCTCCAATCCCCCCCCCCCCCCTCCCTCGAAAAAAAACCCTCCGGGAGCTTGCTGAACGACTGCAGCATTCACTCTGGCGATTCCCGACAGAGGAGGAGGAAGGGTGCATCCACAGGGAGGATGGATCTCCTCCTCGCGTCGCTCGTCGACCTTTCGGTCGTCTCAACAACGCTAACAGCCGCGCCGTCATCTGAGCACACACCATGAAACACTGACACTGATCGCAACAGAGAGAGAGAGAGGGAGAGAGAGGAAAAAAAGGATGTTTGGCTGGCAAATTACATCTCGTGCAGACGAGCACTGGAAACCAGCATCGTGGACGGAAACAGTGGAGGGATCTCGAGAGATATTTAAAGAAAGAAAATAGGGAAGTGATGCCGAAACAGCAAAAATGGGAGAGGGAGAGAGAAAGAGAGTGTGTAAGAAAGAGAGAAATTGAGGGGATATAGTGAGAGAATAGAAGAGTAAGGACAGAATGATAGTGGAGTAAATATCATGGAAAAGAGAGAGGGAGATCGAAAGAGATAGAAAAAAAAAAGAACATAGAGAAGTACGACAGAAAGAGAGAGAAGGGATGAAAGAGGGTAAGAGAGAGAGAGAGATTGAAGGGTTGGGAAGTTAGAAGAGTAGGGAGAGAGAAAGATAATAGTGAGAAAAAAAGGAGAGAGAATTCCTCCATAAATAGCTGTTTATCTCTCACACAGCTATTCATATGCAAATGTAAACTGGCATGACATACTATCTTCACTTTTTCTCTCCTCTCTCCTTCTCTTTCCCTCTCTTCCTCTCTCCTCCTCCCATCCCCCCCCCCCTCACTGTCTCAAAAACAAACAACAACTATTTTGTCACACAGAGTCCTGATTTCTGAGTTCTATTTGGTACCATGAATAATGGAATCAGGATGCACTCAACAGATTTCCCCTGGCAGATCATCCCGTATTTACCTAAACGCAAGGCAAGGATCACAGTTGCTTTCTTGAGGAACCTGCCGAATGAAATGGTAATCATTCTGAAAGGGATTTCTTTTCTTTTTTCATCCTCTCCCTCTGTATCTACCTATCTATCTATCTATCTATCTATCCAGCTATCTATCTATCTCCAAACACTGTTTGTGAGACCAAAGGTAGTGATGATCCTGCCTGCTTTCAGTGGATGTGATTCCTGACGGTTCTGTACAGTTTTAGTCACAAAAGTAACCGCCCGCCTCAAAACCCACAAAAAGTCGCAAATTGAGACTCTCTGTAATGGACCAAAATAGTCATTTGTGTTGACGGATTTGAATTTTTCAAGTTTGAGTAATCTCTTCTCTACCTCTTGCAAAATTTGGCAGCATAACACAAAACTAAAATTGACATACCAGCAGTTTTTCTGGAGCATACTTTTCAGACAGGTGCTAGCTGCTTTCACTATGATTTTCACTGACACGTTTGCAGAGTATGCCTAAGTGACCCTTAATCTTTACATCCTCTTTTTTTTTCTATGCAATTGCACCTCCTAACTCTCTCTTATTTCAATCACTTTTTGACTGGGTTAGGATGGTCCAATTTTAATAATCATTTTCATGCTTAGCTTTTTTAAAAAGGTTGTACCCTGGGTGCCAAAAAGAGGAAATTATTTTGGTGCTGGAGCTAGCGCGCGCTAGCCACTGCACTGCACTGCACTGAAGCACATGCTAGTGGTAGCACAGAGTGCCATGCACGCATAGTATAGCATGCAGTGGCATGGGAATGACTATGTACACGCACACAGTGCATGTATTTTTTTCTCTGGCTGTCCTCGAGTGGACGTGAGGTGGCGCTACACAACGCGGTAATCCGGGGTACTACGGTACCACTGGGTAACGCGTGATGCATCATATCTAGACAAGATGTGAAACTATTCAAAGCCTACTGCTAGAGGGAGCTCTACATTAAAAAAAATCCCTCTCTTTCTTTCCCTCTCCCTCTCTCTCTCCCTCTCTCTCTCTCTCTTTCTCTGTCTCTCTCTGTCTCTCTCATATAATACTGATTTTAAGTCATACCAGAAATATCAAAATCTAAAAAAATGTTCACCTTCCTCTATTTTTCTCAAAATATGCACATAAATAAGTAGGAATATATATCATATATCAAACTTGTACAAGCATATATTCATATTGAGTTCTAAGCTTTTTTCTGTCTTAGTATTTTTCAAACTCTGACATAATAAGACTTTAAATGATCACTAGTTCCCTGTGCATATACACATGTGGGTGATATTGTCAATGCTCTTGCATGTACCTTGTGAAAAACTATACACATTGAAGGGATGGTATAGTTTTTGTTAAGATAATGATTCAGATTTTAAACTTTTTGGTGCGATAAATAGACACCACTTATATGTAATATTAAAAAGCATACAATTCTAAAAGGAATTAAAAGTTTATTTGATGAAAAATCAGTTTTGAAATGGCTGAGAAATTCAAAAACAATGTAAAACAAAGTAATCCTAATAGAAGGTGGGACGTAGAACCTGAATCCCCATCTCAACCAAGACTATACCATCCCTTTAAAGGTGTGATACCAATACCAATAGTAGTAAATTGGTCTCCATAAGATGCTCTGGGTATCAATGGAGGAGCAAAAGTACTGGGTGGTAGCCCAGGCCCATTCTTACTGGTATTAAAATCAGTTCCGGGATGATCAATCAGGAATCAAATGAGACAACGGAGCTCCGAAGGAGAACTTTGAAAAGATGAGCATCCCATCCCTGCCAGGCGACAGCCATCAAAACATGTAAATAACGCGAAGCTCTCACAAACCCTGCGATGTAACAGGCACAGATAGATAGACAGTTAGAAAGACATACAGACAGACAGACAGACAGACCGACTGACAGAGAGATGAGAGAAAGGAATCAATGGTCATTCATCTTTCAGCCATTTAGCGAACGTCACTGCCGTGGGCATCTCATTTTCTGTTTCCCGTCCGCTTGCTCGCTTACATCTTGTGGTCACTCTCACTTCATGTCAGGCTCGGGAATGAAGTTTTGATTGTCATCTACTTCACCGCTATTCACAGCGGGACAGATTTCATTCCCTCAAATCTGCACTTCCTGCAATTTTCCTCATACTCATACATATCGAGAGCTTTCTTCTTTTCCCTTCATACACACATGTACATGTACACACATGCACAATTACATGTACATACATGTTCATTATCATATGACACATTTTTGCATAATCATACATATATACCAGGGTATATATTGTTTTATTTCAGAAGACAAACCTATATATCATTCATACCGCACTCATATTCAATATCTGCATACCTACTGTGTCAGTCGATTTACACATTGCCTTCAGTTAATATATATTGGTTTTGGGGCTGCAATGCCTTTGGAATAAATCCAGCAAATATTGAATCAACCTAGCATGCTGTAATTTGCGCAGAATTGTACTATTTCAATGGACCTCTTTCTTCTGTGGCTGTGGATCAAATTTGATACTACTACACAGTGAAGCCATACAAGTGCTGTATTCGTGTACCATAACACATCCTTACGTGCACTCACAAACGGACATGAAGCACACACACACACACACACACACACAAACACACACACACATGCACGCACACATAAGCTTACAGAAATACACACACATGCACAAATATTGCATAAAGAATTGTATACACCAAGACAGATGTATTCATACTCAAACAGGCATATGTAAGACACATCCACATCAACTTCTGAAAAATATTTTTTTTTATGTCATTTTCTTTCATTATTTTTTCTCTATCACTCTCTTCCTCTCTCTCTCTCTCTCTCTCTATCTCTCTATCTATCTATCTATCTATCTCTCTTTATCTATCTATCTATCTATCTATCTATCTATCTATCTCTCTTTATCTATCTATCTATCTATCTATCTATCTATCTATCTATCTATCTCTCTTTATCTATCTGTCTATCTATCTATCTATCTCTCTCATCCATCCCTCTCTCTCAATCGCCGCTTCTGTGTTTTATTCACTCTGCATCAGAAATGGGTATCAAGAGTTGAGGCATGCTTGGACAAATATACCGTAATCCCTCACAGCGGCAAAGATGTAAACATCACCTTACCGGCTGTATGATGTACGCGTGTGAACGAGCAAATGTGAATACCCACACTACCAACCAAGCATGGAAAGTAGCAGATACACAGTTGTGATGGAGACTTTGTGCATGACGTTTGAAAAAAAAAAACAATCATAAATGAATGAAAAGACGCAGCAGATTGGATATTTTAAATTTTACTATCTAATCATGATCAGATTCTGTCTAGAACTCATCTAATCACTTTGCACGGTCTGTAATTTTATACATTATAATTCATGACTTGGTTCTGTGAGGTACTAGACATGTTGTTTGTTATGATCTATTTAACATACTGTATATGTCGAATATTTCGCGAGGTTTTTATTTTCGTGAATTTTACGAGTCAGGTGCTATTCACTATATCAAAAACACACAAAAATAATGACTCTGACCCTGATATGAATGTGACACACACATATGAATTTCTCCGTTCAGTACTCCACGATCGCAAATTTAACCACTCGGAAAATCATTGGGAAGCTTCACTTCGCAAAAATTTAGACTCGCTCTATATATGGCACATACAGTAGGCCTACATAATTTGGTCCTCAACTTACATTACTGTTATCGATGCTTGTCCTCATTAAAGGCAAATTGTTGATTCTGCTTTTACCACGAACAAACAGAAATTAAAATTCATGTCATGACTGGCACTTCACAGATAACACCAGAGCTGTGGGTTGGGTAAACTTCTCAGGATCACTTCGGCATTGCCTCTCAGCAAGAATCATCCCCTTCCCCCTTCCCTCCCCTCCTCCCCTTCCTCCCCCCCCCCCCCCCCCACCCGCATGGAGTGTTTCTCCTCAGCATACATCTCCATCATTCTCGGCCATCCCCACCCGCCACCTTGGCACCGAGTGACAGGAGCTAAACACGCTGACCTGGAAAGAAAGCAAATCCTTTCGTCCACTTCAGAGTCCCTTCTGACGTTACCCCCCTTTAAAGAATCTTCCCCCCCCCCCTTAACATCGCCAGGACCGTCGTCCTCTAGGATACTGTTGCTTTCTTCAGTCGTAAACTCATGAATGGTACTGTAAAAGTTAAACGAGGTCCATGAGCAATGGCATTTTGTTTGTTTTGTTTTGTTAAATTTGTCTGTTTCTCCATTTACTAGCGGTATAAGTGGTACTTCACAAAATTCATCTTTTCGGGACAATGAAAAAACACTAAACTCATCCAGAAGGCATGGGAAATGATGTTTGCCTTAACATGTCTAGCATAATAAATATTTAGTTTTCTTGACATATCAAACAGTTGTATTTACCTGTCACACTTTTAACAATGGGATGTCATCAATACCTTTATTCATCAACTATCCTCAATGAACACCTTTCACAATGCCTATGAACAGTGATAGAAGGGAATGCATACTTTTCATTAAAACAAATGTCGCTTTGTGAAATTCCTTTACTATACTCTTAAAGGGTGTGTACAGTTCTGGTTGAGGTGACGATTTAGCTTTTAATGTTTTGCGAGATATTCAGAAACCACTCTATGGGATGTCGAAGAGCACGCAATTCTAAGGGGTATCAAAAGTTTATTTGATGAAAATCGGTTTTGAAATAACTGAGATATCCAAAAACAAGGTGAAACAAAGAGATCCTAATGAAAGGTGTGGCCTGTCACCTTTTATTATTATCACTTTTTTTTAATATCTCAGCCATTTGAAAACCAATTTTCATCAAATAAACGTTGAATCCTTCTTAAAATTACATGTCCTTTCATATTTCATAAGAGGTTTCTCATTATCTCACTTAGGAA
Organism: Diadema setosum; assembly: GCF_964275005.1. Classification (NCBI taxonomy): domain Eukaryota; kingdom Metazoa; phylum Echinodermata; class Echinoidea; order Diadematoida; family Diadematidae; genus Diadema; species Diadema setosum. The sequence continues at coordinate 6,336,720 of NC_092699.1, forward strand.
TGTTCAAAACATGAATCCCCCACCTCAACCAGTACTATGCAGTCCCTTTACATTCATTCTTTTACTGCAGCACAATTGCTTGTATCATCCCAATCTAGAGAGGCGACACATGGTATTCACCAAAAGTTTGTATATTGATAACATTTTACAAATTGTCTTGCATTCCCTCAAATTCATCTATGAGCATTTTGATAAACCTTTTGCAGTCACTAAACCTATATATTTGTATTGTTATACAAGATATTTGACAGATTTAGGTCACAAAGACACACTCGAACTACCTCCACTCTCTTTTATAATCTACTGATTAATACGACATAGTTTAAATAACAATGCATTCTCTATGACCTCGTAGACTGGATACTTACATGAATGCATTTGTAGACATTCATTATTTTTTACTGGAAGAACTTTACATCACCAACATCAACACAATCACTATTTGAAATAACACTTGACTTACACTTCACTGTAGACAAGCATCTAATTTGCCTGTAATTTAAAACAAGTACAAGAGGATTTGCAAGTTGTTTTTTTTTTTCTCCTCCTGTCAATACTCACTTCAAGAAACAAGAGTACTACCTCATCTGCAATATAACGACCGGGAGCCCATTTCATGAAAGTCATATCTGGGACTTATCGCTCATAAGAGTCACTTATGAGAGACTTCATGCAATGGATTATACTTCTCTTTGAAAGTCTCTCATACATGTAGCAACATGTGAGCAACTTTGGCCATTCTGAGATTTATGTAACCAGACTTTTTACGGGATGACGGGATAAACGCACCTCGGGTGATGTCTGGCTTCACTTGACTTTTCGTAACTTCTCGAACTCGAGGACAGAGTGTGCGCAAACCCTACATCTGGGTCAAGTGTGTTTTTGCAGAGCAATCTAATCAGGTTTCATTGGGCAAACAGTGAATGGAAAGAATTACTAGGGAGGGGGCAGTCACTCGAAGTGGTGACATGAGGAATCGGGAGTAATTTCTGACCAGGGATGAGAAAAACTGGACCATGTTTTTCTTTCATCACTGCCAATTCATATCTCTCTATATCTCTTTCACTATCTCCCTATCTTCCTCTCCATCTCTTTCTCTATCTCCGTATCTTCCTTTCTATCTTTTTCTCTATCTCCCTATCTTCTTCTCTATCTCTCCCTCTATCTTCCTATCTTCCTCTCTATCTCTCCCTTTATCTTCCTCTCTATCTCTTCCTCTATCTCCCTATCTTCCTCTCTATCTCTTTCTCTATCTCCCTATCTTCCTCTCTATCTCTCCCTCTATCTCCCTATCTTCCTCTCTATCTCTTTCTCTATCTCCCTATCTTCCTCTCTATCTCTTCCTCTATCTCCCTATCTTCTTCTCTATCTCTTTCTCTATCTCCCTATCTTCCTCTCTACCTCTTTCTCTATCTCCCTATCTTCCTCTCTATCTCTCCCTCTATCTCCCTATCTTTCTCTCTATCTCTCCCTCTATCTCCCTATCTTCCTCTCTATCTCTTTCTCTATCTCCCTAACTTCCTCTCTATCTCTCCCTCTATCTCCCTATCTTCCTCACTATCTCTTTCTCTATCTCCCTATCTTCCTCTCTATCTCTCCCTCTATCTCCCTATCTTCCTCTCTATCTCTTTCTCTATCTCCCTATCTTCCTCTCTATCTCTCCCTCTATCTCCCTATCTTCCTCTCTATCTCTTTCTCTATCTCCCTATCTTCCTCTCTATCTCTTTCTCTATCTCCCTATCTTCCTCTCTATCTCTTTCTCTATCTCCCTATCTTCTTCTCTATCTCTCCCTCTATCTCCCTATCTTCCTCTCTATCTCTTTCTCTATCTCCCTATCTTCCTCTCTATCTCTCCCTCTATCTCCCTATCTTCCTCTCTATCTCTTTCTCTATCTCCCTATCTTCCTCTCTATCTCTTCCTCTATCTCCCTATCTTCCTCTCTATCTCTTTCTCTATCTCCCTATCTTCCTCTCTATCTCTCCCTCTATCTCCCTATCTTCCTCTCTATCTCTTTCTCTATCTCCCTATCTTCCTCTCTATCTCTCCCTCTATCTCCCTATCTTCCTCTCTATCTCTTTCTCTATCTCCCTATCTTCCTCTCTATCTCTCCCTCTATCTCTCTATCTTCCTCTCTATCTCTTTCTCTATCTCCCTATCTTCCTCTCTATCTCTCCCTCTATCTCCCTATCTTCCTCTCTACCTCTTTCTCTATCTCCCTATCTTCCTCTCTATCTCTCCCTCTATCTCCCTATCTTCCTCTCTATCTTTTTCTCTATCTCCCTATCTTCCTCTCTATCTCTCCCTCTATCTCCCTATCTTTCTCTCTATCTCTCCCTCTATCTCCCTATCTTTCTCTCTATCTCACCCTCTATCTCCCAATCTTCCTCTCTATCTCTTTCTCTATCTCCCTATCTTCCTCTCTATCTCTTTCTCTATCTCCCTATCTTCCTCTCTATCTCTTCCTCTATCTCCATATTTTCCTTTCTATCTCTTTCTCTCTCTACCTATCTTCCTCTCTCTCCATCTCTGGTAATTTGTCCCTCCGTTCACTTTCTTTGGCATTCCTTTTTCATTCCATTATTTCTATCCTTCTTTCTTCTGTCCACTTCTTCATCTTTTGCTCATTAACTTTTCTCCCATCAAAGGGATGGTATAGTATTGGTCAAGGTGAGGAATCCAGCTTTTAAGTTTTTGCAAGATACCCAGAATTCACTCTATGAAATGTTGAAGAGCATACAGTTCTAAGAGAAATTTAAAGTTTATTTGATGCAAATCAGTTTTGAAATGGCCGAGATGTCCCAAAACAAAGTAAAACAAAGCGATTCTAATAAGAGGTAGGTTTAGAAAGAATTATATATTGGTCTTTCATATTTCATATCATTTCACAAGCAGTTTCTCATTATCTCACACACAAAAAAAAATTTGAAAACGTGAATCCCCATCTCAACCAAAACGATATATCCCTTTAAACCGACATCCTTCACTCCATTTCACACTTTCTTTCACTTTCTTTATGTCACTCTTTCTAACTTTTTCCTCCTTTCAGACCCTCTTCCTCTTTGTAACTCTTCCCTATTCCAGTTTTATTTACCTATTTCTTTCTATCCCACTTGATCTTTCTCCATATTCTTTTCTCTTTCATCCTAATTTCATTTTCCCCTCTGCCATTCTGACACATCAAAGTATCTTTTCAACATTCCTTCATTTAACTTCATCTTTTGTGTTCCCTCTTTTTCTTCTCCCTTCCCACATACACCTCTTCTCTCTCTTATCCATTCTATCTATCCCTCTCGATCTATCCATCTACTTTCTCTCTCTTCATGCATATGATTGCCATCTTACTAGAGCTCAACCATTCATCATCCTGTTTATGTTGACCAAGATACTCCATGTGGACATGCTTAATAGTAGTAGTATCTCTTCTGAGTATATATGTGATTCACAACTGGAGCTTTACATCGAGTCTAGAAAACAAATATGAAATTTTTTTCAGCACTCGCACAGAAAAAAAAAAAAAAAAATCTTTCTCTCTCAGACATTCCCCGAGGTATTTTCTGCATGAGCCGAATATGATATATTATGATTGTGACTTAACTAAGTTTATGAAAATATACATGAGATGGAAAAAGAATAGTCCAGGGCACTGTTTTACGAAGAGTTATAATTGATCATATAGTTGATTTCGATTGTAAGTCTACGGCAGCCTGTGTGTTAAGGAAATTTAAGTTTGACTATATCTTTTGATAAAACTGGGCCAACATTTAAGTCATCAAAATACTTGCAGAAACTTAAAACTGATGTGAGCTAGTTGTGAAAGTCAACATTGGTGCAACATGGACAGCACAAGGAAGATGCTAGGTATAAAGTTGGTGTTGTGATCAGTCAAATCCATGTGATTTAAGTCACTCTGGTCAGAAGGTGAGCAATAACTTCTACCATATACCAGCTGGAAAAAAAAAAAGAAACTACTTTACCCTCATGTTTCTTGTCACTGTTTTTATTTTTCGTTGCTATTTCACGGTGGTCTATGCTCAGCAATAAAACTTTTATACTCTACAATATCAAAACAGAAATGTTATACTTCATCATTCAGAAGAACACAGGTCATCTCAAAAGTATATAAAGAGAAGCCATGAAGAAAAAAAAAAGATACAAAAGAAACATAAAAACATACCCCTACTTTGGCCTTTGGAGGAACCCATGGAAAACATGGGTTACAATGGTCATGTTGGGGGAAAACAGCAGATCCCATTTCTTACCTGCATGGGGGGAAAAAAAGAAAAACAGAATGATAAATTATTGATGAATTAATCATGAATAAACTTGAAGAACTATGACAGATAAAATCCAGATGGGATTTCATCAGACAACAATAAAAACAGTGAGAGGATATCTTGGGCTTAATATATCATTTGAACTTAATTGTTCATAAGTTACTTCCATCAACAAGAAACGGGAACACAGCTGCATGCCTTAGGAAAACTGCCCTTAAAAGATATACACTTAGATACATGTTGTGGAGATCATTTCAGATAGTATTCAATCTGCTCATGAACTAATACACTTTCATCAACCTCTAGGAAAACAATTTAACACCTTTTTCTTGAATGCAACAAGTTCTTCCATCACATTTTGTGCGATAGCCAGGAAAAAACAAAATCACTGAATGTCAACTTTCTGGCTTTGCAGTCTATAATCTGTTAGCTTCTCAATTACAGATGTATTTCACACTTTACTGTCAAATCTGCAACAGAATGGATGAGAAAACTGGTCGACAGATATGTACGGTTTTGAGAAAATGGGCTTCAAAGTTTAGAGTGCACAGCTAACTGCATAAAAACAATTAGGCATTACAATGGTAAGATGCTGGAGGGCAATTTGGAAACATCACTGCAATGTGATAGAAAAACAAAGGGTTCAAATTCCACAACATCCTCACACCCTGCTAGTCCGACGATGAGAGAATATCGCAACATCACACTTTCGAATCACCATGGTAACCCCGGTGATACATCATAACTGACAGTTTGAGATGCCACATCCGCTGAGAATTTTCCAGACAGTGAATGCATAACAAGATTCGGAGTGGGTCACTGTTCAATTCATGTTTTCGATCTGCCTACATGCGTATTCACGCTAGCACCTTTCTGGGACCACTCCATTTTTTTGTTTTATTTTCTTCACTGTGCCTCATTTTCCACAGGCTTTGCAAATGGTTGGAGGGAAATCGGACCTTTCAAGCATGAGATGACAGCATACTATTTTATTCAGTCTACCATTTGATTCAAAGCACGAGTGTTCATAAGATATTTGTTTAAGTAAGCCATTATATCCACACATTAATGACTGATGCCATGTTCATTCAGAGTAAATAAAGAGAATGTTTCACTTGCTTCTTTTACACTTATTACAACTTTTACATGGACTTCCCTAGAAGTATGAAGGAAATGTTGGAAATAGGGGGGTCACTAGATTTGAAGCATCTAGAAAGAATCTTCAGAAGTGAAGAAAGCAGATTTGATTTGACTTGATTTGATTTATTGATTTATGCATTATCATTTATATATATGTACACACATTATTGATAAGCACACATGTACATGCGTTGTTTACAATGTTGTATAACAAAAGTGTATATGCGCAGTATAAAAAATAACACAGATTACGAAGAAGAAGAAGAAGAAAGACACCATAGGAAAAACAAAATAACAGGTTAGCCACGGAAAACAAATATGAAGATCTTCTAACCTCTCCCTTGAAAATAATTCATCCAAAGATCACACCCCCTAATGCTCTTTCACAGGTTTACTCCGACTCCCAACCCCACCCCCTCCTAGCAGTCATGTGGGGTCAAAGGTCGGCATCAGCCTCTCCTATCACTCTGGATGCTCTACTCTGGGGGCCCTCAGAAATGGGAAATGATTTATGATTTTAGAATCAAGTGTGGCACTCTGATATCTGTAGCTCTGTATCCCAGAAGAGCTGTATAATTTACGAACACACACACACACACACACACACACACACACACACACACAAGCACTCACAAACTCTTAAAGGAAACCAAACACCCAAAGAGAAATGTGGACTGAGTGAAAGCAGCAACATTATTAGAACACATCGGTGAAAGCTTGAGGAAAATCGGACAATCAATGCAAAAATTATGAATATTTAAAGTCTGGTGTTGGAACCGCTGGATGAGGAGACTAGTAGGGGTTATGATGTTATGTGTGCATGTAGACAACAATATAAAGAAAGATATGAAGGGAATTCCACCAAAAAAAAAAATCATTTTTCATGAAAATTAAACATTCAATCAACTTGATACTGCCGTTTAGGGTAGTAGCTATTCCCCCTGCTTTCTGAAAGTGGTTAGGCATGTGCTCTTTCATTATGCTAGAAAAGTGAAAGCATGTTGAACTTTCTTTATATTTCCTTTCTAATTGTTGTCAAGACATGATGTCATAAACTCAAGTAGTCTCCTCATCCAGCAGTTCCGACACCAAAACTTTAAAAATTCATACTTTTGCATCGATAGTCCAATTTTCCTCAAACTTTCACCGATGCATTCTACTAACTACTGTTGCTGCTTTCACTCAATCCACGTTTCTTTTGGGTTTTGGTTTCCTTGAAACTCAAACTCTCTCCCTCTCTCTATGCACTCTCCTTCTCTTAGCTTTTCAGTCTGTTCTCAAGAAATACTGCACAAAGTCACATTTTGCATCTGACCTACTTTCACAGTGTCTAATTTTCTGTCAGTACGTCTCGTTAATCTTAAGAGACAATTTTTAATATCTAATACCTTAAACATATATATGTAAGCCGACACAGCTTCATGCCAATATTTTCTGGTTCACACTTTGATGCTAAGTGTCACTGAAGCTGGAGACATCGATAGAAACGGGGGATAAAATAAAACAACCTTTACATATGCATGGATGTTATCATCGTCATCATTTTCTCCACATTTACATCAATTACATTCAATTTTGGCACTTCTGACAAAGACTTTCCCTGATTTTTATGCTGTTCACAACTACATTTTGCAAAATCTCCATAAACTTTGCAAATGACTCCAGTTCCCCCGGTAGGCAAATGGGTAAAGAGGAACTTTGATTGCTTCTAATCTCACAATCACAACATGGATGGCAGTCAGGAAGAGGCCAAATGGTTCAGTGCATTGTGGGATAGAAATCGCCTAGACTAACTCCTGTACCCGCACAACCAACCACTGACTGTTTTACATCATCTAAAGACAGGAATTCTCACTACAAAAACTTGCCTTATTCCCCCCGACTTCTTGACGCTTCAGCACAGACACATCATGCTTTGTATAATCAATTTACTCACAGGAGCAAGTACGACGAACAGTCAAATGATTTAATCAACAAAACCTGTTTTGTGTACTCAACAAAGCCACAAAACAATCTGTCTCCTTTACAGAAGAGTTCTCGTAGAATGTTATCTTAAATTCAATTCACACTGACACATTCAGTGAACATCGATACAAAATGCAGCAAAACTTGTATTTCACACAAATTTTGCACCTGTGTCAACAACCCACTGGAAATTCACTACTTTTCCCTTCCACGCAGCTATTGGACTGTGCATGTATGCAGTGAGCAGGGAATCTACCAAAGCCACAGGAACATGGCACGAGTGTGTTTTCTCCCCCCATTTCAGAACACACCTAATCTCGTGGAATAAAACGTTCTACCTCTCCTTCAGCGTCAACACTTTCTTGCTCTGCAACTGTCTGCCCAAGCTGTGTATTATACCTCGGTTTCTAAGTGAACAATTTTCAATGAGATACATTTACACTGCTGATCATTCGTAGGTAGGCCTCCTACAAGATATAGCAATGTTCCACATAGTGTTTATTCATTTTACACTCTGCACATGGTGCAAAAATACAAACATGCCAATATCCTTTCTCCAATTTGATTTGTTCTCGTGAACATAATATAACGATAATTAGAAACATGGTCTACACAATCATCAGAATAAAAAAACAAGCATATTTTGTCTCACTTTACAGGGTAATAAACATTAAAGTAGAAATTCAAAGAGCACGAAACACAAATTTGATAAGAGAATATTGAATTTGAACATCTGTCCTAAGTGTACACAAAATATCGAGAGAAAAGAACAATCCCAACTATTTCTTATTAATTATTGAAATCGGACGAAAAAGTGAACCCGAAATGCCCCGATGAACGGTCTGCCGATACCCCTTCCAGATGACGTCACGCACTGGATTGGTACTCTGAAAGTACACGTTCGCTCCATAGACTACTACCGTGAATTGTTTTGAGTGTTGTGTTTAGGAGCCTAGCAAGTCCAATTATTTAGTTTATTAGCAGATTTCTTGCATGTCTCCTTGTAGTTCACAGTTTTTCCTTACATTTCATCCTCATAAAGTATGAAATTTGTGAAATCTAGCGGCGCATAAAGGAGATTTCTTTCAGACGCTTTTGTCCGCATTTCGGTTCCGTGCCTTCAAAAAGTAGATCCGGTCACAGCAAGCTGGATGGTACGTCTCGCTCTCAGCTGGTCTGCATCGGCTGTTCATGCACTGTGCTGGTGTGTGGTTCGCACTGCGTTGTGTGTGTTTGCGTGTGTGTGAATATATTAGTGTTCGTGCTCTGATTTCTTCCTCGGTCTAGTAGTGAGAGCTTAGTAGTGAGAGCTGTGCGTAAACACGTGTGTGTATGGGAACATGTACTAATTGTACATACTTCGAACATGTGCGCCAGCTCCATGCCCCCTCGACGTTCCACGCAAGACTCCCTTGCAGCTGATCACTTGCTCTCTATACATGTTTTTGTTTGTAATAATAATGGATGAACGTACATAAACTCAATACTGTACGAGTAATGCTCGCCACACGTAATCTGTGTATTTCGTATACTGTTCTACGAAGCGAATTGCTACTTACACAGGTGGAAGAATGAGTCGTGAGGAAGTACTTCTTTTTCCACATTTTTTTTTTGTCTAAACCGCCGCCGTCATTCATCGTACATACTGATCGTCGAGACTCTAAATCGTACTGAGCCGTATGTTATACTGTTTTTCATTTTTTTTTTTTACGCCAAGGCAGACATCAGACATTTACTTTACCATCAAACGCAGCTGAATGTTACTGTTATTCATTTCGAAATGTTATAGCAAATATCCGACATTTATTTTAGCATCATATGGAGCAGAATGTTGCTGCTATTCACTTCCAAACGTAAAAGCAATCATCTGACATTTATTTTGGCATCTTCTGGAGCCGAATGTTTTTGCTATTTACTTTCGAAAGTAAAAACAAACATCCGACATTTATCTAATCATCGTACGGAGTTCAATATCATTGTTATTAATTTCCGAACGTTACAAGGGATCATTCGACATTTACTTTAGCATCTTCCTGAGCCGAATGTTATCCTTATTCATTTCCGAACGCAAAATCAAATATCTTACATTAATTTTTGCATCGTAAGGAGCTGAATCTTACCGATATTCACTCCAATTATTTTAGCATCTTACGGAGCCGATTGTAACCGCTGTTCATTTCTAACAGTAAAAGCAAACATCCGACTTTTTTGGTGGCCCAATCGGGCCACCAAAATCTTCATTTCTGAAATATTATCGGCCCGACGTGCGTTTTTTGGTGGCCCTGGGCCACCGGGCCACAGTTAGTGTCGAGCCCTGTCTAATGAATGTAGATCATCGCAAGTGTAACAATGAAATATGATTCGTCCCCCCCCCCCCCCAAAAAAAAAAAAAAAAAAAATGCAAGAATGTTTGTGATTCCATAGCTGCGTTTATCCGGACATGAATCTAAAAAAGGAGTTACAAAACCTCTTTATTATTATCATTTAACGAACCATCAGAAAATCAAAGCTAATCTTACGTTCAGATTAACATTTTTTTTTTTTCTGTTTTCATTGTCGAATTAGCAAACCTTCAGAATATCGACTCTCGAGGTAGCTTGTTTCATTCGGATAATAGATAACAAACCATAATTAAATTTGTCGCATTAACAAACATCCGCACATGCAATATGCGTGATTCGAAATAACTACCATCAGGATAGTGAATCTTATTCTTTTTCGGAATAACGAGCACCACGCAAAGAGACGCGATGCTAAACTAAAATTCAAACCTATTTTTTCTCCTTTTTTTACCACCCGTCTATGCACGTTTTCTGAACATTTCCTTATGTCCGACTAAAAAAAAATATATATTTGCACGTTACTGTGAAAGTTCGTTTATCCGAAATTATATAATATAACAGGGTTTGTTAATCCAAACACTTGTAGCATTATTCTGAAGTTTGGGTAATGTGAAAATCGGGAAAAGGCTTGTTAATCTGAAAACGAATTGAATTTGTTCCCAGATTAAATTTCTTATTTCTTAATTTTTAGATTAGCGAACCTTCGGAATAAACAACTTTTAGAGTAACAATCAGTAACATGTTTTCTCTTTTTTTCATAACTCAGAATAGAAATAATGTACAAAATGGAGAAGTATTTTAAAGCAGGAAAATAAGGCATTTCAAGTTTAACACTGTTTATTCATTTCATTTTTCTTTATCGGTAAGTACAAACAATTCTTACAAGAAACAGAAAAGGAAATAGAGAGAGAGAGAGAGAGAGGGAGAGAGATAGTATTATTTTAGGCAAATGAAATGAGACAAATAAAGAATCATTACGTTTGTAATCAACCCGCTGGGTCTTCGACTTCTCAAACATTTTCCCTGTTCATTCCTCGAGGCCCCAGACTGTTCATGACCGCCAAGAAGAATGTGCCAGTACGCGCGGTTTCTGTTTTTGTCAAATGGTCTCTCTCCTCTACCCCCCCCCCCCCCCATCCCCAAGTCGGGCACCTTGCCGTCGTGGAATTTTTATTGTTTCTTGGTAAACTTGGTGTTCACTTTTGACCGCGCGTTATTGATTTGTGTTATTTTTATCTTGAATCGCGCACTGTGCTCGGTATCCACATGGAGCACGCACAACCAGTGACTACCAGACTCATGTATATAGGCAGCTAACGGCGAGCAGAAAATGGCAGTTTTTTTTTTCTTCTGCTGTCGCTATTTTCTACTGCCAAAATAGGCTAATACATCGTATTGGAATAAACTTTGTTCGATATCGATGGGCGTTGATGTGGCATCGTAATGCAATACCCGGGCTTCTTCAAGTAAGTCAGTGTTCGACAGTTGTTGAAATCGTGACATCGCTAAACAGTAATTAGTTTTGGGCTTGCGTGTGCATGATTTCATGGGTTTGTTGAAGGGAAAATGTGGAGAAAGAAGGTGGCTTCAAAATTATTTGCCTGCCCGATTCGGGCAAGCATTTTTCTCCTTGTTCAGAACACTTGTACGACTTTGATTTTCCTTTGCCCGAGCAATCGGGAAGTGCTTATGTCCGCCCTGCTATTAGACCTTGCTCGCCTACGTAGTATTGTACCTCCTTGGTCTGACCGGTTTGAGGTCAGCAACTAGTCAGACGCAATGGCGTGATAGCTATCATAGCAGATGTCATTTACGGAAGTTTCACGAGCGTGTGCACACTGGTGAAGCAGTGATGTAATTACTCGCGAAAACACCGAACCTTGTCGATGTCGAAGATTCCACTCCTTCTCTTCCCACCTCCCTGGTCAGAATCTCGTATAGTCGTACAGTATTACAGTATCGGGCGCGAACGTAAACAAACACATGTGGTTGTGCAAAGCATGGCAATTACGAGTAGTTTACGTCTATGTTCCTACGCCAATGAAAGTACTTCCATGACTTGGCTAAATCACGTAACAGGCCAGGCACGCAGGCAGTGAGGATGGTGGTGCGGCGAGCGGCTACCAATGCGGATCGGAGCAGTAGAGCCACTTCACCGCGGATTAATACAAGCACATACTGCATGCGAGCAATCGCGAGCTACGAGACTGGGCTGCACAAGTTGTTATCTCGATCCTCGTTTTAAAATCTCTCCTATTTTGATATTTCGCCATTTTTCGTAAGTCTGCTTGTTATTGTCAACATCACCATGTCTTAGATTATCAATCCTGTCACGGACATCCTCATGATTTCCAATTAAACGCTTCATATGACCAGCGAAACTTGAACGTGCTAACATTACAAACGTAAGAAAAATAAGATTACCTAAGTAGCTTGAATTCCTGAATATTGACGAAAATATCTGTAAGAATTACAAAAAATGGAGAGAGAAATGTTTCTTCATTACTATTATACCATAAAAAGTTATATTTCGTTCAATTCGACTTTTACATAAGGAAATAAAATGCAAAAGAATCAGGTTGTACCGCCGTTAACATTGTACACACATTCACCGGGCAGAGTCCGCAAATCCAGTGCGTGACGTCAGGCGAAGCGGGCATCTTTCCTGACGAATTGGCCCTTATCAGGCTCCAGAAAACCGCAGTTTTTCGTGAGCGTTTACTTCTTTCTAGCAACGCGAAAGCGAGGTAACAAAATTCCATTGCCTTCTATGTCTTCTGAGCTTTCTACTGATGCCTAAATTGCAGAATTTAATGATCTCTTTGAATGTCTACTTTAAAACTGCACCAATATTTTAACTTCCTCAACGCACGCAAAGAATGGAACTGATCTCCATTTCATAAGTTTGCATACCTCAAGAGGCTACAAATCATGCCCCAGAGTAGGGGCTTGTGGGAGTTGGTGACCTTTGACCCAACCATCAATAATATACCATCACATGTCACGTGGGGGCACTCTTCCCTCAGCTAGCAATAACACAAACCTAGGAGAAAAAAAAACCTGGAGAATCAAAGTTTGTAGGACCTTTAACACTCTTCACCCTTGACATATTCACAGGGAGAAAGGACTGTTTATGACGAGGTATACATATCCAGTTGCACACACGCAAGAAGACATAAATGACATTTCCCATTGAAAAACACTTGACATCAATGTAAGACAAGACGAGTGATTTGATAGTTAAACATTTGCGATATATCAGAGAAAAATGGGCTCCCCACGACTGACAATAATGTTGCCGGTTGTCTGCAGTTTTAGGACAGTCTCTGCACATTAACACTGCAACGCAGGAGATACTAGTATGACATGATGCATTCCTCTGCATAAATCATCTGGCTAAAAATAATCCGGACCAGCCAAAATCCCGCCATGGGCAGAGTCTATTTTTTGAACGATTCCAAACAAAATACACAGATCCAAACATGTGGAAAACACAAAAATTACGACTTCCTCAATAGTTGTTTTTTTTTTTTTTTCTTCCAGAGGACATCTAGTATGATTTCTAGGCAAGGTGGGAACATATGGATATCAACCATCTCCTCACAGCAGATTATGTGGCCCCATTCACATCCAAAAGATAATAGGGAGAGTTGGAGCTGGAGAGATAGCTCTCTCATGGAGGACATAGGCATAATACACAGGAGCACTTTAATTTCAATACTGAGCACACAAAAGACAAGAAAGTACAAGGGTGATTTCTCATAAACAGTTGACACTCATCAGTGGCCTGAATATCTACATCATAATCTCACAATACACCATTTTTTTTCTTTCAGAAAACATGATTAAGTGTTGAATAAACCTTGTAAGAAAGTAAGTGTATGTCCCTAACAAATTCTACTCCCCCTCCCCCCCCCCCCCCAAAAAAAAAAAAGTTTGCTCAGAGCAAAAGAGAAAGATATTTAGTTTTACACTATCACAGTTTAGACTGCAAACGCTTTAAAGATGTGTCAAAAGTGCGTAGTTACAGCCAGTACGCTCTGGAAAAAAAAATTAAAAATCTCCTTCAAAATGCTAGAGAGGTACTCCAACCAGAAGTACATGTACGTTTAAATTGTGAAGGCAAAAACTCTTAAAATTATAGCATCATCATAATTCTGAAACTCAATCAGATGAGTCTGCAGCAAGTTAAATCTGCAGGTGACATGTTGGTAGTCAAGTGATATCACCATGACAACAAAGGCGTCGGCTCCTCTTATTAAAGTGTAGTGCATCAACTAAAGAGGAGCTTAAAGTGTAGCTCATCAACCGAAGAGGTATACATTACAAATCATACCGGTATCATCTGCTAGGATCACTCAGGCTGCGATCACTTTGATTCTGTTTAGTATGAATGGGTCTGCGTTTGATATCCATCCTCCCCAATAAACGAGCTGGGTCAAAGGTGAAAAGTATCGAAAGTCCAAAGGTCAAAACTTGGTGGGATCAGAGGGAGGGGGGGCATGCGGAACCCCCTTCCTACCCCATCCCCTGAAAAGGTTGGTTTACATGAATGATGGCATTGTTTCAATATGAACTCCCATCTTTGAGGAAAGCTCAGCAAACCATATGCCATCAAGCAGCTGTCTACAAACATTTCTTCTTCTTTCTCACATTTTTCTCCCTCAAATTTTCAGTCAAGATTTCTGCTGTATGTATATCACAGAGTAGCACTTGCAATTCTTTCAGCTTCCTGACCCACTTCTTCCCGGAGGATTTTTGACGTCAATTGTTTGGTTTTCTTCCTTTACTGTAACAATATCTGAAGACCTCATGTGTTTGTTTACAATAATTTTGATTTCATCTTTTATGTTTTGTATTTGATGTGAGCTGTCTCGACATCGTTTACATAACAAGATTTCTGGTCGTTGCCACGACAGCTGTATGGAAAAATAAAATGTTCTACTCCTTTGTCTTCTCCCAGCCCCTTTTTCTTAAGTTTGTTTCTCTCACAAGTTACAAGCACCTTGTTTTCCAGCAGATGCACTTTATACTGTATACGCTGTTATTTTCGCATACAGATATTTTCGCGAATGAGGAGGTCACGGACATTTTCTCGAGATGTTTTTTTTCGCGAATTGACATGGAGGCCTACATAAGCGCACTACTACCTTAGCGTATGGTTACATTTTCACACGTTATTATGTTCGAGGTTCAACTGTGATTCGCAAAACTCGCGAAAATTAAACCCTCGCAAAAATAACAGTAGTCACTTGTGTCACAAAGTTAGTACCATATCCACTATATCAGAGACATCATCATATAAAATACTCTTGGCTTATTCCACATTCTGTCTCCATGTAACTTTCTCAAATCTCAAGCAGCAACTTCTTTCCTACCCATTGAGGGTCTGACGAAGAAAAGTAACATACATGTACAGTTATCCATCTTCACACTTTCAAAGTTCACTGTTAATAAAACAGCCATTAACTATTTATGAGAGGTGGCAATCTTGGTTCACTCTCTCGTAGTGCTGAAAAAGGAAGAGGTGTTTGCTTCTTAGTGGCATCCACCTTTTTTCCGCTGTTTAGTTTGATTGTTTGTTGTTGTTTTTTTTCTGAAACCAGCATTTGCTGTGAGGAAAGTGCAGAGCCACAGGGCATACAAATTAAACTGTTGTGCAACTCACACCTCTTCTAACAAGGGATGATGAAAAGGGACTGCTAATGGGGAAGTTCATATGTACACCGGTCCCTCCTAGATAGGGACCCGAGAGTCACCTGCCCTGTCTTTGTCTGCGACCCCGTCGGGAGGGAACGCGAGATGACGATGCCGACTCTTCCTCCATCGATCACTCCATTTCGGCGTTGGGGCACCTGCTGAAAAGCAGCAGCAAAAGATGAGCAAACAACATAACAAGGAGGGGGAAAAGAGAGAAAGAAATAGAGAAGGAGAAAAAAGGATACCATGAATTTGCCTTTAGGCCTGATGCTGCAACAAGACATCTCATTTGCGTACAGCTTGCGCGTGAACGATTCAGCTGAACACGTTTGGGAATCGGAGGTGGGGAAGGGGGTGGGGTTGGATGAGAGATAGGTGAGCAGCAACTCCTCAAGGTGTATTATTTGTTTATCGCATGGATGGAGAGAGAAACTGGCCACGCTCTGGATGACTACAGGAAAACTGTTTTTGCAGGATGCCACCCGCAAGCCCACAGGGCGACAGACAGACACTCTACCGGAAGACAGCAAAGTCACTTGCGGGCCTCAAAATCAATCGGCAAACAGATGTGACGGATTTGCAGTCGGTGACTCTGATTATGTGGAACACTGGAAGATGATGCAATGGTGGCAATGGTGGCTGAGAAACAATAGTTAATACATGAAGTTTAGGGAACTTTGAAGACAAATACAAATTAAGATCCGAAGAGCACCCTCTCGGGATGGCAATAGATAAATCAACAATGGTTGCTAAGCAACCATCCCATCATCTGCTACGTGTACATGTCTCCCTCCATCTACACACAAAAAGCTTCTTTTATGATACAACTGAGTCAATGGCAAACATGGAAGTCCTATGTCCATTGGACTCCAACCCCAAGCACATTCTGATTTGGAGATTCTCCCGCCTGAATCCCCTAGCAAACTGGAGACTCCAACGTGATGTGCGCGAGGTGCAAAGCGTAAAGTCCCTTAATGCGGGCGGGTTCAGGGCCCTGGAAGCTCTAGGGGTCTAGATGCTCTCTTGTGCTATCCTAGGCTTATATTTCAACATACGATGGTACTAAAATCATATATTTTGGCTTGATAAAACTTCAATTCATATAAAAAAGGTTTTCGGGTGGGAGAAAGATCATTTCAAGCAGGAGAAAATACAACTTAGGGTGGAGACACAGAGCCCGAGCGGGAAAATTTAAATCTTAAGTGGGAGAACGGGAGATTTTGTGAAAATTGGCTTTCGGCAGGAGATCTCCCGTCGAAAGCAGAAGAGTTGGAGTCACTGTTGGACAAAATATCTCCAATTGGTATCACTGTAGTTCTAAAGTACATTGCTGCAAGTTCATACACAAGGATATACACTTTCTGTAAAGTAACCTATGTAAGTTCAAAACAATAGTAAGCTTTTATCTTCCTTCTCTCTCTCACTC
The DNA here is from genome assembly GCF_964275005.1 of Diadema setosum. Taxonomy (NCBI): domain Eukaryota; kingdom Metazoa; phylum Echinodermata; class Echinoidea; order Diadematoida; family Diadematidae; genus Diadema; species Diadema setosum. Next base: position 6,353,568 of record NC_092699.1, read on the forward strand.
TCTCTCTCTCTTGTCTTGTATATGGTCACACAATATTTTTTAATAAAATCATAAAATCATTAAAAAGTTCCAAAATGAATTGTAGGCAATTGTTTTTACTATGATGTGCATATCCACATGAATAGAGTAATGACTTATTGCTTGCAAAATGCATGCATCACAGATGGAATTTATCATGGAGCCTATATTTTTATCATTTACTAAATGTATCATGAAAACCTAAATATGTGAATGCCACAGCGATAATTCAGAAGAAAAATTCAATTATCAGTGGTATGAATTATCGATATATCTTACTTTTTTTTTTCTCTCTACACAATTTATGTTTGCACTTGTCCAATAAACAATAGATTGACCTATCAAATTCTGGTGAATGTTACGTCAGTGATTGCACGCAATAATTATCTCCGGTACCTCTTTCCGAGAATGTTGCACCTACAGCAAATCTACTCCCAATCCCTGCACCTGACAATATTAAATAGGGACAACAGATGCAAATGGAATACTGTTCGGGGGAAGGGGGAAGGAAGTCGTGCGCAACGCTAATGTGAGGTGGGAGGGGTACATTGCCATGCATCGAGTGAGCGGACAACAATTTGACACTTTGGACGAGAGTGCATGTGCGGTCGCAACGGGAGCACTGCACCTTTCGAGCCGTCGAAAATTCCCATCGATTGCGCCGCGGCGTGAATTGGATGAATAGCCTCGTTTTCTTATCCTTCCCTTCTCCACTCTCTCCTCTCTTTCTCTCATTCTCTCTTTCGTTACTTCATGAACAATCACCATCTTATCTCTCACAATACATTTCTTGTCTTTCGCTCTCTCTCTCTCTCTCTCTCTCTCCTTTCCTCTCCCTCTCTTTCTCCCCCTCAATTTCTTCATCTCTATCTACATGTAGCTTAACCTTTTCTCCCTCAACTCCTCTCTCCCTCTCTCCCCCTCTCTCTCTCTTTCTTGCTTTCCTTTTCTACTTTCCCCAGCCCCCCCCCCCCCATTACATTAAGTCATTTCTGAAGCACATAAATGTTCTGGTTAAAGGTGGTAATGCACCTCTATTGAACTCCCTTGTCAAACTGATGCCAAAATTCCCCCGCCTGCACATTGGATTTGGCAAGATCATTTTAGCTCTATGTGTGACTTGTCTATGTTGTTGGTAGAGGTCGGGGAAGTAGAAAGATGGGTGTGGCAGTTCTAGCATTACTCTACTTCTTCCTCTCAAGTTACAATTTTCTTTTCTTCTGCCACAATAACGTATCATAGCATGATAACGATAATGACTTGACGACTTAGCTATTAACAAAATTTGATGAACAATGACATTGCTGGGTATTGCTTAACACCCTGCGAAGTTTAGATGAATTATCTCTACAGAGGCAGTGACCCACGTTCAACATAACTTCATTGTCCACCATGTGTAACTCTGATCCCACTTTACATATAACCTGCTCAACACTTTAAATTTGAGGACTACTCCCTTTAAACCATTGATCCGAGTACCAGAAGAGTGAAAAATGAGGAAGGGGGATGGTATTTGGATGGAGAGACTCAAGACTCTTGCATTCAAGAGGAGTTAAGAGGGGACGATAGATTGATTGAAAACATGAATAAGATTACAAATTCCCTCTGCTACAATCTTTCACATGGCTTTATAGCTCTCTATCTTTTCTCTTTTGTTTTTTAGATGTTTTCTTTTTCCTTTGCCTTCGCATCGAACATGGTACCGTACGTGCCCTTGACGAAAATGTCCAAAGAGTGTGATGTGAATACCCTCGAACACATCGGTGAAAATGGACTCCATCTTCCAGCGTATGTGCGAGGCAATAATCATGCGCCCTTAAAGGACAAGTCCACCTTCATATACATGTGGATTGAGTGAAGGCAACAATATTAGTAGAACACATCAGTGAAAGTTTGAGGAAAATTAGACCGTCCGTTCAAAAGTTATGAATTTTTTAAGTATCTGCGCAGTCACTGCTGGATGAGAAGACTACCACAGTGTATGATGTCACATGCGTACAACGATATAAGGGAAGGGATATTTATTCTCACCAGCGTTCTACCGCAGGAGGACGCATGGAACGCTCGAGGACGATTTTACGCGTATATAGGCGCATTTGACATGGTGTGCGCGCTGGTGATTTTTTTCTGTAAGAGAGAAATCGTCCTACCGCGGTAGGACGACTGTCGTCCCTCCGCGTTCTACCGCCGCTGCTTTCAAAGTGAAAATAAGCATGCAACGCGCGCGCGAGCACTTTGGTCACGTCTCATGCTTTGTGCGTGTGTGTAGACGTAGGAGCCCGGTTTGGTTGTGTTGATCAACAAACAGAAGTGAGAACTCACAACGAGAGCCAGAAGCTAGTTATCGGTACGGTGTACTACGATGCGTATGGCGATTTTCACAGCGTAAAGACTAGAATTACACGGCTTGAAATTGTTTGTGGCCGTATAGATGCCAGTTTAATCACAAATGAGGTGGAAAAATATCGTCGAGCAACCTTCAAGCTGAGACACTATTCTATCGGGATCACTCAAAAAATAAAGTGTAGGCCCTAATTTACATCCAAGGATGAAGTGATTATGATTACTAGTAGTACCTGAATCCTGATTTAACGACAGTGAAATGAGCTATATAATGTGACATGACAATTCGCGAGTCTTGTGTTGATATAAATGAACGAAATCACTGAAAAAAAAATCTACACGTGACTCATAGTATTCTTTGTCGGGCAATTGAATAGCGAGAGTGCAACGTTTGACATGTTAAAATGCCAATGGGAAAAGTGAGCTTCAAATATCGAAGCTCGTAAAAAAAACCGACAAAACAAAACACAAGTCACGAAAAAGACATCGTGAAGCTGCATTTTGACAACTGTTATGATTATTTACATACGGCATGTGCCACGGTCACACACTTTGCTTAGACTCGCCTTTAGACGTAAATTTTGGTGGATGAATTTCACTTCTGATCGAATGTAATATGTCTTTTTTGTAACAAGTTAGTTTGTAAATTTATTTTGTACATTATTACAGCTTGATCGTCACATTGACATTATTTTACCGACTGTCGGGATACTGTTTTACGGAAATTAGTTCTTAATCTGGTATATAATGGTACATACACCTACAGAATATTTACCACGCCTCGACGGGCAACTCATTCCGTGTGTAAGGACGCCAAAGGTTGTATTAAACGATGTGCAATTTCGTTCCTGATCTCCCTATCATTACAGGAGTATTGGCTGCTGCTAAAATACCGTTGCAATCCCAAGAAAACCGCTGGATTTTACGTTAAATTGGTTAGGCTTTTAGGGGAGATTGCCTGTACATACCACTTTGGAAGACAGGAAAGCAAATTCTTCTCAAATCAGTAGTAACCTGTGATATATTCCCAACAATTCCATTTCAAACAAGCTGTTGTTTTCCCTGCAGGCTATTAACAGCATCAATATGAAGAGAAACGCGTACACTAGTTGAATGATTGAGAACAACTGTAATCAAGTCAGTCTGCAATAATCTGTGAACAGTCTATTGCAGAAGAAGTCTACTCAGTATGACTTTGTGTCCAATGCGAGGTGCGCAATAACCACGTGCTGTCATTCAACATGTGCGTGCCTGGGAAGAACGCAACTTTCATGTTCAGCTCCCACGGTGTCATGTACTCGTAAGATGTTCTTTGAGTGGTGCGGTGGGAGACCGACGTGCAATCAACACGTTACGACGCGAAATGTACAGTTGTTGTCTTCTCTATTTTTTTTTTTTTTTTTTGAGAAGCATAGCGGTGTTTTCAAACACACTATGTTAGGTTGGTTTTCGAGGGGTGGGGGTGGTGGTGGCGGAGGCGTAGTACAAGACTTTGAGCAAGGAGATGCTACATCTTTCAGTTTTTTCTCGGGATGCGCAGAATTGCTGTAATTATAATTATGGGATATTACACGATGAAAGTTGAATTAAAACATGCCCACATACACGCACTGACATAAACACAAAAACACGATATAGTTTTGACGAAATGAAATATACTGGTGATCTGTAATTTTCTTAAAATTCAATGATTAAAAAATCCTTCCATCTGCCACGTTTCCCTCTCTTCTACATCGCCATTAGGATCAAATTTCAGGATCAAATTTGATCATTTCTTTCACTGTTGTAATTGTCAAATACTAGTACATGTAGGCCTACATGCATTGCTCTTTATGATAAACTAACTGACAACTTGGATGGAATTGCCGAATAACCAACCGTTTGAGTGTTCAACCTTTTTTATTTTCGGTTAAATTACGAATGCTATAAAGGGTTAGATGTTCATTACCAGCAAAGAATAAGGGGAAAAAACATTGACGACAGTAAAATAAAAGCGAAGAGCTGATTGTGCGTACGCAGTCTCTTCGGATAGAAGAAACTTGACCCCCCCCCCCCCCGCCCCCCCCCCCCCCCAAAAAAAAAAAAAATACACACACACACACACACTAACTTGTGGGCATTTCCACAAAAACAGTTGCCAGACTCCAGGTGCTAGACGAAAGAATGCGCGCACTTCTGGTAATAAACAGCGTATAATAATTATTACATAGCCTGGAAATATCGATCGAACAACGATCAGCTGGTAATTGGCAAATCTAAGCAACACATCATGATTGTGTATAGCCTTCCTTTTGGCCCATACTAGACAACATCGAACAGTCGATTGTATATACTTGAATACCAGTATTTTTAATGCTCACTGAACTATAAAATGGATTGACTAATCACTCAATCAAAAATGGAATTACAGAAATATTACTAGTATGAAGGGTCTCGTATGCCGAGACAAATTCGCTACGAGAATGTTATGCAGCCGCATGCTTATTGAGAGCTACATGTACCGGATTAGACAGCAAAATCATGACAATTTCATGCCCCTCAAAACTGCGTATCCCTATTCAAAGTTCGAAGGAACTTCACCTGTGAAAAAAAAAAAAAAAAATATATATATATATACTGTAAATTTCCACTAAATTTTGCTTAGAATATTTTGGCTTGCAACTTTCGTTCAGGGTTTTTCTTTTTTTTTCATTCTCATTTTTATTTCTTTGCTCGTAAAAGACTTCTTGATTTCTTCAACTAAGTCATGAGGGGCATTCGATCCATCCAACTTGCAATAACCTCATTCCTTTGAATTGAGTGAAACCACGTGTTTCGTACGGGTGCTGTTCGTTATTCCGAAGGTTCGTTAATCCGAAACACGCAAATTCCCTATACCTAGAGGCTCGTTAATCCGAAAATGAAAAAGGGTTCGTTAATCCGAACATTTGTGGCGTTATTCCGAAAGTTCGTTATTCCGAAGATTCGTTTATCCGAAAATGAAATTCGGAACAACGAACCGTCGGAATAACGAGCTGTAAACCGTTTCGTACTTTGGCACATCCACGCAAAGCGTGGCGTTTAGCGATCATGCATGTGGCAGATTTTCAGATTATAGTTAGGGGAAAAGAAACTGGAATAATATACTTCGGAAATAGTGATGTTTAAAGTTAAAGCTTGAAAACAACGCATGTCTATATTTTATAGTAAACGATAATTAAAAATACCCAACAAAGTTTTGCATTCGCTCTCACAAAAGCTCGCTTGAGAAGATCAAAATATCCCCCTCCCCTGAAAGGCAGTTGGAGTTTCCGCACCCCCCCCCCCCCTTCCGAAGCTTTTGGAGATCAGATATTGCGTCCTTGTATAAGTAAAACATCAGATATTGCGTCCTTGGTATAACATAAAGCAATCAATGAACGCTGAACATAGGAATCTTTATTCTTAGGGCAAAATACGAATTTTGGAGCTGCTGAGTATGTCTCTACTAATTTCTGCTATATATTACGAGCACATAATTCTGTGAGGAATTCAAAGTTGTATTTGATGAAAATTTGTTTTGAATTACGAACCTTCGGAATAACGAACATCATCCCATTTTGACTGGACGGGACTGGAATTTGTATTTACCATTTGGAATTGCAGATCGGTCTGTAAAGAAAGAGTAAAATATGGCCACCACGTACTAGTATTTTGCGGAATTCTATCCGGACTCTTTGTGGAGTTTTCTGACGGTTCATTATTCCACAGGGAAAGGTTCGATAAAGGGATGGTACAGTTTTGTTTGAGATGGGACTAGATTTTTTTTTTCTTTTAGATGAGACATCTCTAATGAAATATGAGAGAACACACATGAGGAATTCAAAGTTTATTTATGAAAATTGGTTTTTAAATAGCTGAGATATCAGGGAGGTGGAATAAAGCAGTTCAATAAAAGTTAGACCCACTTTGACGATCGTTTGTTTTACACTGTTTTTATATCAGCCATTTCAAAACAGATTTTCCTCAAATGAATGTTCAATTCCTGTTTTTCACTTTTTCAAAAAGGTTGTTTGTGAGTATCTTGCTATGAAAAAAAATCACCCAATATATTATACCACTCCTTTAATGGAATTAAAATAAACTTATACAGCAGTGAAAAACCTGCGGCGAAGACGGGGGGGGGGTCATCGTTATAAATGATGATGAGAAGGGGCTGATATGACAAGGGGAACACGCAGCCCATTATTTCAAAGAGGATGATCAGGATCAGCAGGCCCGTAGCGGGGGTGGGGTATACAAGTCCTGTAGGTGAAGTGAGGGTGCATGCGTATATATTATACGCCACCCCCCCCCCCAAAAAAAAAATATAATAATAATAATAATAATAATAATAATAATAATAATAATAAATAAATAAATAAATAAATATAAAATAAAAGTCTGGAAGGTCCACTTTTTCAAAAAATACCGTAAGACATATTTATAAGCCTCATCTGTATGCACTACTCCAATGTCCAATGTCTCGTTGGATGACCCCGACACTTGACCACTCGGTACCCCTCACCTTACCTTCGCACACACGTGTAATAATAATGAAGTAACCTATACAAGAAGCAGAAATTATTTTTTTCTTCATCATCACAGTTTCGTGTGAAGGGAGAGGAAGAGGAAAAAATGTAAATAATAATGATAAAATCAATTCCACATATTCAGATTACGATTATATTCCAGTTCGTCGCTTGGATATCGTGTATTCGTGTGTGAATTTACGCCTACCGATTGTAGTTCGTTATTCCGAAGGTTCTTTAGTCCGAAGGTTCGGTATTCCGAAGGTTCGATAATCCGAAAAAGTGATTAGGTTTGTTATTCCGAAGGTTCATAAATCCGAAGATGAAATAAGGTTCGTTAATCAGAAAATGAAACAAAGCTCGTTATCCCGAAGGTTCGCTACGGACCCAATTTCATTTTCGGATAAACGAACCTTCGGAATAACGAACCTTCGTAATACCGCCACAAATGTTCGGATTAACGAACTCTTTTTCATTTTCGGATTCTCTAGGTATTATAGGGAATTTGTGTGTTTCGGATTAACGAACCTTCGGAAGAACGAACAGCACCCACGCCTACCATGTCTGTCAGCTTTAAACGGGTATGTGCGTGATTCTGTATAGGTGCGTGTTTTCATTTAATTTTCATTCCTTGATATCTCCATTTTTTTAACTGTTTGTAATGGAGTATACGCTGATGAAAACATTATCAAGTCGCGACTCGACCACCCACCTGTCATCTTAACCCATCTCCTCCACACACGTACTCTCTAAAAAATCGAGTGAAAATATTCACTCTTAAAGGAGTGAATACAAAAAAGAGTGAATTTAGTGTGAAATTGGAGTGAATTTTTAGTGAAAATGTTCATTTTCACTCATTTTGGAGTGACCTCAGGGATCTAGATTTTGGAGTGATCCCTGAGGTCACTCTAAAACGAGTGAAAATGAACATTTTTACTTAAAATTTACTCGAAATTCACTCTAAATTCACTCTTTTTTGTATTCACTCCTTTGAGAGTGAATATTTTCACTCGATTTTTTCAGAGAGATTCAAAGAAGCAGAACTGATATTTTTTTCTTTCATTACAGTAACGTCAGGAGTAGATATATAATTCATCAATTCCACAAATTGAGATTACGATTGTATTCCAGTTTGTGAATAGTGTGTTCTTGTATTTAACATTGTGTTTACATGCGCCTCAACATAACACCATTTTTTCAACATACATATTATGGTTACAATTCGTTATTCCGAAGGTTCTTTAGTCAGAAGATTCGTTGTTCCAAAGGTTCGTTCTTCCCAAGGTTCATTTAATCCGAAAATGAAATAAGGTTCGTTATTCCGAAGGTTCGTTAATCCGAAAATGAAATAAAAGCTCGTTATTACGAAGGTTCGTTACGGACCCTATTTCATTTTCGGATCAACGGACCTTCGGAATAACGAACCCTATTTCATTTTTGGATTACCGAACCTTCGAAATAACGCCACAAATGTTCGGATTAACGAACCTTCGGAATCACGAACAGTACCCTTATTATGAACTAACGAACCATCAGAAAATCGAACCTTCATTTCGGATTGGCAAACCTTCGAAGAATTTAATAGGCCATATCATTCATCATATTCGGATTCACGAACCTTTGGAATAAAGCACTTTCAGAGCAACACGCTATAAAACCACTCTTTTTATTCGGGCATTAGGAGAAAGTTCAGAAAAGAATAATCTTTGAGGTATAAGAAATCAGTTTCATTCTTATTTGACACTATCGATGATTTCTAGGCGTGGTGTTCATTTTCCGACAGAAGAAGAAGGAGGAGGAGGTTCGTTATGCCGATGGTTCGTTATTGCAAATCCGATACGCGCAGATTCCCACTGCCGACTATAGAAGTTTGTCGATCTGAAAATAATCAACAAGGTTCGTTTATCCGACTTGTGGCATTATTCCGAAGGTTCGTTTCTCTGGAAATGAAATAAGATTCGTTGATCAGAGAATGCATCACGTCGGACGAAACTTTTTCTGATAAACGAACTTGCAGTATACCGAATTAATTTTCGTTATCAAATGAACGAACCTTTGATCCTTTCTTCCTCTCATTTTTTTTTTATATATTTATTTCTTTTTTATTATCGAACCTTCTGGTTATTAGGGATAATCAAGAAAAGACAAAATCTTTAAGGCAAGATAAGTTAACTACATGGTTCGACATAGTTTACTTTTTATCGAGGAGTATTCATATAGCAGTGAGTGATACCTTACAAGGAGGTATAGAAAACGTGGAGATGAAATCGTAAGGAATAAGTATATCTTTTGGTTTAGAGTGGTTGATTTCTTTCAGGCACGGTATTCATTATTCCGTTGAAAGGAAATTCTGATGTTTCGTTATTTCGGGTGCATGTGCGTCACGATACCGACACCCACGAGTCATATTTACATAATATACAGTCCAGGAGTCATACACCTCACGAGTCATTACAGCCCTGAGTTCGACATAGATGATGTCCACTGGCGGGGGAGGGAAAATACCGAATGTTCCATCCAAAGGGTTTGAAATGCTATTGAGGGAGGTTATAAGTCCCGAGACGAAGTCGAGGAACTTACAGCCTCCCGAAATAGTGTTTCAAACCCTGATGGTGGAATGTTTGGTACATGTTCCCGACAACAAAAATCATCATCTGTTAGATTGGGCCTATATATGGGTTAGTCAAATTATCACACTTTCGTACGCATTACGATTATCGGTCATCTGCTTTAATTTTCACATTGCACCTACAGAATAGGCAAATTTATCCTATCGATTGCGTGAAAATATGATCGTTCAATCGTTTGGTATCGTTTGTCATTTCTTACGTGAAAATGTTTTCCCATGGGAGAACATTACAAAAATGGCACAGGCTGCCATGGGCGAACATAACTAATGTGCCTCCATCACGTGACTGTGTTTAGCCAATCAATAACCGGTATTTGAATAACCCATTTAACGTAAGCAAAAAAGGCCTACGAGACCGACACATTAAATCCCGTGTTGTATCCATCGAACTCGTGGGCTGTTTTTATTTATGTCGAACTCGTGAGCCGTTTTTACCGAGTGTCGAACACTGTCATGAACTTCATTTGCCTAGCGTCGAACTCGTGGGCTCTATGACTCGTGACCTGTATGACTCATGGACCTGTTTTCAGTGTCGAACTCGTGGGCTGTATGAGTCGTGGGTGTCAGTCTCGTGATGACCCCGTTATTTCGAATCTGAAACACGCAAAATCTCCAGATGTTTGTTAAAGGAAATGTAAGGGTTCGTTAATACGAATATTCCCAGGGTTTGTAAATCTGAGAAAAAGTTTGTTAATCTTAAAACGAACTCTCATGTATAGGTCTGAGTGGTACGAAACTTAGGGCCTACTAGTTTCGGGATTGCGGAATCTTCAGAATTACACATTGTGTTTCGCTTTCGAATCAACAAACTTTCAAAATTACTAAACTTTTCTTCTTCTTTTTTTCATATGATCATATTTGGTAAAGCGAACCTTCGGAAAACCGAAACTTTTTTTCTCTCTTTCATTTTTTTTCTTTATTAAAAAAACCCCAAAAAAAAAAACAAACAAAAGAAAACAAAAAAATAAACATCGGATTGTGAACTGTGAGAAACGAACAGTTACTGTTGTTTTTTCCCCGATCAGTGGTGATAATTCAGGCAAGATATAATTTAGTAGAAAAGAAAATAAGGCACAAAAAAAAAACAAGTTATTTGAATCCTGACATCAATTACTGTTTTTTCTTTTTACCGATAAATGAAAGATCATACAGATAAGAAATGAGAGGAAAAAGAAAAAATAGCCTGTGATAACGAATCGTATAATGTTTGACATCCTTGGTCTTCGCCCTCGGTCGTCGACTTGCTTTCCTTACCTGTCCATCCCGGGTCCCCCAGGCCCCAGACTGTAAATAACCTCCAGGAATGCACCAGTGCGCGCGGTTTCCTTTGTTGCATGCTCTCTATTCTACCGCCCCACCCTTCCCCAAGTCTGGCACCTTGCCATCGTGGGATTTTTCATGTTTTCCTTCTTGGTCAAGTTGGTGTTCACAACTTTGTCTACGTGACTGCGTTCTGTTTTGTTTCTCCGAATTCCTCACTGCGTGCTCTACAGACACGTGGTGCACAAACAGTTACTGTATAGCTGTTTACGATGGAGGGGGGTCACCTATACTCACCTGCAAACAGCTTTGAATACGGCGAGCAGAAAACGGCAGTTTCCTCTGCTGTGGCTACTTTTACTGCCAAAATATTGGGCTTTGTCACTACGGAATATTATTCACACACAAATTGCAATGGAATATCCAAGTACATTCAAACTTGTACTTCCGATCATAGCGATCTCTCGAGTGTTCGTGTTTCATCGAAAAGTAAGTGTTAGAAAGTTGTTGAAACTGCGTGGCAGCGCTAGACAGTCGTTAGTTTAGGGCTTCCGTATGCTCGATTTTTATGGGTTTATTGATATTGGAGCTCAGGGAAAATGTGGGGGAAAAGGATGACTTCAAAATAATTTGCTTGCCCGATTCGGTCAAGCATTTTTTTCCTTGTTCCAAAACGCTTGCCCAACTTTACTACTAGTATGAGAAAGTGTGTGATAGATTGAAGTTTACTTCACGTGTCATGATCGTACTGTACAAACTCAAGAAAAAAAAAAATTACTCGCAATTTTCCTGTAGGCCTAAGTGAGATCGAACAAAAAAAAAAGATAAAATTGGATAAAAAAATGTCATGATCGTGCTGGAGAGAGCCCAAATAATTTGCTAGATTGTATATTTGTAGACAAATCACACGCAGTTTTGCTGAGCATGATTTCGAAAGAATTTGATAAAACTTTGTCATGATCGTGCTGTGACAGAGCTCAAAGAATTCGTAAGGTGCAAACAAGTCAAACGCAGTTTTGCTGATGTTGAGATCGAAAGAAAGTGTAGATTATGTTTATTAATACGATCGTGAGAACTCAAAAATTGAAACGTACCGTTACTAACCCCGCGTGAAACACACGAGCCGCCCAAATATACACTACAACATGATACATGTACATGTGTAACTAGATTTTCAGCGCCAGTGTACGAGTGTATCGTACATGCATCAAACGTTACAAAGGTTGTTCCACAGATCCGATCGACGGGGAAAGGATGTGCGTGCACTACTTCAGTATCTGCCCGTAGTTGCGTGCACACGAAGAATGAATTACGCCCGTCCTACCGCGGCAGGACGATCGGCGTCCTACCGCGTTCATCCGCACGATTTTTTTCCCCTGCCGCTGCGCGTACAAAAAAACGTGTAGCGCGTATTACGCGTTCGGCAAATCGTCCTACCGCAAATTTGCGGGATCCCGCGGTAGAACGCTAGTGAGAATAAATATCCCTTCCCTAAGGAAAATAAAAAGAGAATTTCAGAAAACTTTACTTTTTGAATAAAGTGCACATTTCTTCAACTAGTTACTGACATATGTTAAGGGTAATATTATTCCCCTTGCCTTCTGAAAGAGAGAAGTCGAGTGTTCTTTTGTTATGCGAGAAAAGTAAAAATATGTTGAATTTTCTTTAATCTTCCTTTATATCGTTATACTCATGTGACATCACAAGCCATAGTAGTCTTCTCATCCACCCTTTAGTAAGCAGAAACTTTAAAAATTCATAACTTTTGAACAGATCGTCCGATTTTCCTCAGACTCTCACTGATGTGTTCTAACATTGCTGCATTCACTCAACCCACATGTCTATGAAGGTGAACTTGTCCTTTAACGGAGAGAGGGGGGGGCACTGAGACATGGGTGGGATGGGATGGGATTAGCAAAACCTTTGCTCTGGGACACAGCAGAAGTTGCCCAGTGTCAGCATTGAGTGATCACGCTGAATGAGTTTACAGACAACTACCAAATTGGGCGTAGAGTACAAGCTGCCTATCAGACGGGCAATGGTCCTGATGGGTACTCAGGGATGAGACAGACATTTCCTTGACTACAAGAAAGATGGTGAGTCTGATTCCACCTAATGACCTTCTTCTACACAATTTTACAGGAGAGGTTGGTGTGTCTCATTATAGAAATTTGCAAGTGGCAGCATGGAGTCACGTCACTCATCATGAAAATGTAGCAATAAAGACGATACAATTGAGAACGATATAGCCAGTGGCAAAGTGTCACTACACAACATGCATGCACTAGTAGTACTCTTTCATCCACACTTACATTGTATTCCCTCGACCCTTTGAATGCTTTATCAACCGACTGTAACACGTAATAAAGATAATTTCAACGAATTTCCGAAGAGGACAGTCCGTACGGCAAGGCATACATCCCATCTTGAGCAGTTAACAACAGTCACATTTCTGATAACCAAGCATGCTTCGCTTCTCGTCAAAACACATTAAACCACCTGTGAAATTAGCACAAATTCGCATTTCCCATTTTCTCCTTCTTTTTTCCCAATCCCGTACCCATTCCTCCATTAACTCCAATACGGGAACAATCTGCACCTTCCAATAAACATCTGTGGATATGTTTCTTGCCGCCGGATCAGTCAACTGAATTAGATGAACCCTGGCCAACTTTTGCATCACGTCATGTTTTGCCATCGGACGATCCGCTCCACAGAATAAGCAGCCCTGTGCCAATGAATGATAACCCTCCTTTTTAGACACCAATGAGAAAAAAAGGAGTGAGGAGAGCAACTAAAGGATAAGAGAGATATTAAAAGAGTTGTCCCACTGGTAGGAGTGATGAAATAATACCATAATTCATCATCATTCCATGCTCTCTTGGCACAGTTATGAAACCTAATGATGGAGTAACAAATCACCACTGAGCATAGAGAAAAAAAAAAATCCTTGTAGAGAAAAGAAACAGCCATCATAGCACAATAAGGCAGAAAAATTCTAAATGGTACAAGGTGAGATAACCCTAAATTACATTGAGGGTTAAAAGAAAAACTAACTCCTTCCCATCATCAAACATCATTTTTTTTTTTCAGAAAAACATCACTCCTTCCCATTTTCCCATTTGGAAAATGGGAAGGGGTGAGTGGGTGTCTCTAAATCGGATTCGAACGGGAGTTGGGCGTTTCAATGCAGCCATGCATCGTTGGGGGCTACGCCTGTCAGCAGCTTGCCAGTGTGGTGCACCAGAACAGACTGCTCAACACATCTTGAGTGAGTGCCCTGATCTCCGCCCTCCTGACAACATGGACCTGACACACCCTACTCCACAGACTGTAACTTGCTATAACAATTAGAGGGACATTACTTAGCTGCTGCTGCCTCATAAGCAAGAAGAAGATTGAGGGTTGCCTTGAGTCATTAGATTTCAGTGTTGAATGTCATTACATATTCTCATGGTCAGGCATATGTCACTTCCACTATAGTTGGAGTGAAAACATAAAGCTAATACCCCCATTTCACAGAGTTTTTTTTTTTTTCCCCCATCACTCACTAGCAGCATTTACACCTATTAACTGCGCAAATTTTAAAATCGCAATATTTTGGTTCCACCACTTACATTTGCGCAAAAACATGCAAAGTTTGAGCTTCACGAAACATCAAAAAAATTTAGTTGATACTGCGCAGGTGTATTTACCTCTCGATCTTCGCAACACGGTAGATGAATGTACAATATTCATATAATTCACTGCAGTCTATTTTGCTTGCAGCTAGCTTGTTGGAACGTTGAGCCAGGGCTTTTTATCAGTACAATGCACACATAAATTTGTGTTTCTCAAGAGTGTAAACTTATGGTAAAACTCTATGGCGTGCTATACATGTATTAGATCACATACGTAGTAGTTGTGTAAAATTCAAGCTACAGTGTAAGTATGGGAAAATTGATGAAAGCAGCATTCATCAGGAGGATCAAGTGAAAAGGAGACTGTCTGTCTACAGGTGCACCCCATTATCACAATGGGAAACATAACAGTTGCAAGTTTTATCCCAATCTGTTAGCCACTTTTTGAGTTATTTTGCACACGGACAAACTAACTAACTAACTAACTAACAAACACACAAACCAACAGTAATGAAAACATAACTTCCTCCCTTGATGGAGGTAATTAGTGTACGATCGGCATAATTTTTAGATGAAATTATATACTTTTGCTTTACTTTTCTTCCATAATTTGTTTTGACATTTCATGAAACTATCAGATATGGTCAATCTTAAGATTTATGATGGCCACAAGAAAAGTCGTTATTGTTGAATTACATAGAAGATTGGTACATGTAGATCGAGGATTTTGAACACTGATATCATGCTGTTGGTATCACCACCATGTACAGTGTACAACAACTGTAACACTAAGTAACATTTGTACACGGTATGCTTGGGCATAACACATGTGCAACATTGACACTGTCTGTGTACTGATTCACACTATTCGGCCGCTGGCCAGAGTACACGGTACAGCGGTTAAACGGCCGATCCAGATCCTTTCATGTGCATCAGTAAACAATGTGTACACACATGTGTCTGAAGCCCTGAAGAAGCCGCATGACACATCAAAAATTTGGTGCAACACGTTGTTGGATGTTAATAATGCTTTACAATCTGTACAATCACTTCTTTTCATTCTTTGTGTACTGTTACCAATATGAGGAGTAAAATCCTCATTATGTATGGGTGTATATACACATTGAAAAATATTTCGGCACTAGCGGTTAAAACTTATCCGCTGATGACAAGCAAAAATGTATTACTATATTAAATCATGTACAATTTTACAAAGAACATGTCTAAAGAATATTTTTCTTTGAGGACAAAAGTTTAAAAATGGTACATTTTTGTGTAATGTAAAACATAATATTAAAAATTCCATTTTCGGTAGGAAAAGCTTAGTCTTATGCCATGAAACTTAGTGTAGATGTAGAAAACATATCAAAGATTCGATTTCTGCACACACAAAAACATCTGAGAAAAAAAATTATGATCAAAATATTTGAGAGCCCCCCCAGGTAATTTGTTCTTGCCACTTTTGCCTGAAACCGTTGTTGAGAGTCACATACAATGTATGTACTATGATATAAAGAAAATATAAAGAAAACTCAACATTTTTTTTACTTTTCTAGCATAATGAAAGAGCACTAGACTTACATCTTTCACAATGCAGGGGGAATATCATTACCCTTGACATAAATGTCAGTAAGGAGTTCAGGAAATGTGTACTTTTCATATGAAACTATAATTTGTGGAATTTTCTTTACATTTTCTTTATATCGTAGTCCATATGTGGTGTCATAATCTGTAATAGTCTTCTGATCCAGCGGTCTTATTACCAAATTTCAAAAATTCATAACTTTTGAATGGATTGTCCAATTTTCCTTAAAAATTTCACTGATGTGTTCTACTAATATTGCTGCATTCACTCAATCCACACGTATATTTGGGGTTAATTTCCCTTTAAGAATTTGGAACAAGAATATATGGCAATCTCACAATAAGTGGGGCACATAAGCGGGACATTCAGGCTGCAAATTAAGTTTTGTTAATAAAATGCCATTTTATTATTTTCATGTAGCGAAATATGTGTTCTGCCATAATCAAAATGTGAAAAGATAAGTTAGGACCACCTTTTCTTTCTTCTGGACCTTGGATCATCATGTTCACAAATTAAAGTGAAAGTACGTAACATGGACAGACATTGGTCCCCTTCAGCAGTATATTTTATTCATAATTTGAAAGAAGCTGTAATTGATATTTTCAGGTGTCATGCACCAACAGAACACCCGTCAGCACCGACATAACATCTGTCATACACCGACAAAACATTCTTGGATCAGCACCGAATGACTGCAACTGTTCACGCCATGTTTGCCAACTCCAACTCTCATGTCCCGAATGGACACTTTTATTCCACCCCACCCTGGTTTCACCAAGGCACATCACGGTTCTCCGTCACACCTCCCCCCAACAAGAGGAAAGTTATGAATGTAACTTTTCGACTATAAACACCTTCGTTGTAAGGCTTGCTTCACTGTTCTTGCTTACTATTCAGCTTACACGATTACAAACTCAAATAGTTTTGTGTTGTTTTCTCACAACCTCACCTAGCATACTACACTTATGATTACTGATTTTGAGCCATATCAGAATCAGTTAAGTCCGGCATCATATTGTCCACTTTTAGAACAATATATGAAAAGTTGACAAGCCCCCCTACAAAACATGTAAATACACAAATCACGCAATGTGTCTACAGTAATACACATGTGAAACTGTTTTTTCAACGGGTGCACATACGGGTGCACATAATCTGGAAAGATTACACCACACGTAATCAATCATTTCTCCAGTAGTATCAATATTTTGACTGAGACTGTGCTTTCTGGTAGTCTCGACTGTAATTATATCCTCACATACTTGACCAATAAACTTACATAACTTCAGGCATGAATAGTATTTTGTTTTTGGTAACACATGCACTTCATCTTTAAATGTGAAAACCAAACATACACTTTCTTCCTGAAATTGTTCTGACTGTTGCAAAGATATGTCTGTTTCAAAGATATGTCTGTTTTTCCAACACAAACTTTCACTGGAATTTCACTGAATGTGGGTAACAGCACACATTTGTTGATTATAACAAAAGCGTATTTAAACACTATAACACATGTGTACATCTACTCAATGTACTTGCTCATAAATTTTATACTTATGTCAACTCTGCGTCATAAGTTAGCCAAAACAACAACAAAATTTTGAACATCGGACATTTCTTTTTGTCCCTTCACACATATGTACTGTCACGCGATAAGATGTTGTAATATAATTATGTGCAAACTCTGGAAAATATCGAGATCATACTCGACACACAAATGTGACGCTGTCACTCTGTAACGAAATACATATACAGGTTATTAATTTACAAAAGTGACATTATAACATTTTGGCTTCTTTATGCCTCACTGTCACTCAACACTTTTTCATTTATACAAAACAACACAAATTCTTGTGTTTTAACACAAATCGGTTGATATAAAACTCAAAATTTGATCAACAGTTTTCCTGTGACTGGCCGGTTGTGTTTTGCTATACTGTTTTTTGCATTTGCCAGCATTAACTCTGTAACGTATCGGTATACATAAAAATCTGAATCCTTTGACTCTGTGGTACATTGAATGAAATCACAATACAGGTAGAAGTGTGCAACTAAAGCACAACTTTCACTCTAATCTTACACACCACAGATGTTGTATCCTGGCGCTTCCTGTAATGTTGGGTTTTCAAAATACAACTGTATCATACAATGCTTGGCGTGTAACACATCATTAAATTTTTCAAGCGATGTCTCCTTATAAAGACAGAATATTGTGTACTAGTACTTTCTCATACTTCCTAGCATCACTCACATTATACTGTTTTCGCTTAATACAAACATGATTAGCATGAATACAATTTCTTCCTTCACAGATCCTTGGGAAAGGAAGAAAACTGAACGAAAATACATAAACACATGTATACTTTGTCATATACAAAAAAAAAAATCAACATCAGTTTCTGTCTGGTTTGAGTCTTGTTTGAAATGTTCAGCTTGATGTAGGTTTCACTGTAGATTTGATATAATTATCGTTCGGCAACATTATCAGCGCGCGCACAGTTTCAAACTCGCGACAAAGCGTCTGCTAATTTGTTGTCCTTTCCTGCTATGTGCACAATTCTCAGTGGGTACGGTTGGAGAATCAAACTCCAACGGAAGAGACGCTGATTCTTGTGCTTGAAGCGTTCTAAAAACGTCAATGGGTTATGGTCAGTGTACACCACGATGTCTCTTCCACCGTCCAAATACGCTTCGAAATGTTGCACCGCTAGAACGACACTAAGGCATTCCTTCTCCACAGTTGAATACTTTTGCTGATGGCGATTCAGTTTTTTGGAGAAGAAACACACAGGTTTGCTGTGTCCGTTGTCGTCGTCCTGAAGTAGCACGGCTCCTACTCCTCGGTCACTAGCATCCGTAGCCAGCTGGAAGCTCCTCTCGAAGTTTGGTGCGATGAGCACGGGATCGTTCATGAGGACGGCCTTCAGCTTCTGGAAGGCATCCTGGCAGCTCGCCGACCACTGGAACGTTGTACCCTTTTTCAACAGGTCCGTCAAGGGCACCACCAGGTGACTGAAGTTGGGGACGAATCTCCGGTAGAATCCGCACATTCCCAAAAAGCGCTGAAGCTCCCGTTTCGATGACGGCACTGGGAAGTCCACGATGGCTCGGACCTTGGCATCTCGTGGTGCGACGCTACCTCGGCCTACCTTGTGACCTAGGTAAGTCACACAAGCTTTCCCGAACTCGCATTTGGCCAGATTCACCACGAGTCCTGCATGTGACAACCTCTGGAACAGCTCTCGAAGATGAGCAACATGCTCCTCCCACGTATTGCTGAAAACCAACACATCGTCTATATAGACAACACAGTTATCATGACCAGCAATAACTCGATTCATCATCCGTTGAAAAGTTGCGGGGGAATTTTTCATCCCGAAGGGCATGACACGACACTGGTATAACCCGGAGGGTGTGACAAACGCCGAGATCTCTCTTGCATCTTTGTCTAATGGCACCTGCCAATACCCTTTCATCAAATCCAATTTGCTGACATACTCAGCACTTCCTACCCGATCAATACATTCCTCAATCAAAGGAAGCGGAAACGAATCAGTCTTGGTTATGGTATTGACCTTCCTGTAATCGATACAAAACCTGGACGTTCCGTCTGCCTTTGGGACTAGCACTACTGGGGAACTCCAGTTTGAGTTACTAGGCTCTATGATTCCATTTGCAAGCATGAAATCTATCTCCCTATCCACCTGTTCTCTCTTAGCAGGATGAATCCGATATGGATGCTGCTTAATGGGTGCATTTTCACCAACATCTACCGTATGAACAGTATCTTTTGCACAGCCCAATTTATCACTGCAAACCTCCGGAAATTCCTGGAAGATGTCGACAACATCTTGCCTCTCCGAATCAGACAGATGACTGAGAAGTAACTCTGGATTTTCTAGTGCCTTTGAGTTCTCTACTCGCGGAATCATTCCCGACTTGAAACTCACACTCTGAGAATCTGGAGCATCAGGCTCAAACTCTTCTGCACTTTTCTCAGCACTGTGTAGGACACTCTCACTCACAACTGCACCTACATCTTCTACCATCACACGGCTAAATAACTCCTCAACAGCTGGAATAGGAATCAACGGCGCAGATCTAATGGCATGTTGTGGTTTTCCTACCACTTGACATTCATGACATGTTCGACAAAATTCAGACACATCCTTTCTCATCTTGGGCCAGAAAAAGTGAGTTCTGATTCTACACAAAGTCTTCTTGACACCCATGTGTCCGGCCATTGGAATTTCATGTGCAAGACGTAGAATTTCCTTTCGATACGGCGGAGGAACAACTATCTGGTCGACAACCGTCCAGTCCTCATCTGCGGGACGATCTGGAGGACGCCATTTCCTCATCAAAACACCAGACTTTACATAGAAACATTCTGGCACTCCCTTCGCCTCATCTACAGTCAATGCACCCTCTCTCAACTTCAACAACTCCTCATCTTCCATCTGTGCTTTGATTAAAGCTGGCTGACTGAACACACCTTCTTCCCAACTTTGTTCTCTTTCATCTTCACTAGTCACCTTTCCAAAGAATGTGTCACCAAGAGAAATTTCACTTTCAGACTCCTTTCTCTCACGCTCTGCTTCACTTGCTCGAAACCTTGTGATAGCACATGTTGGAAATACTTCTGGAAATTCATCGACAAGTTTTTCAGTTTCCTGCTCGTACACTGGGACTTCGGAAACAACCGGAAGGACACTCACTCGACCTCAAGCAAAAAGGAAACTCCACCCACAGGGAGAAATGGAACAATTCCCACCATCACTTCCCCTGAAATCAGTCCACTATCCAAATTTACTCGGAATAGAGGGACCGCCTGTGTTCCTCCGTTGACATCATGTATCAGTACCTTTCTACCCGTGTTACAGTCTATGGGCATACTCTTCACATCTCCTACCATGAGGGACTGTGTAGCTCCAGTATCACGAAGGATGACAACCGGTACTCTAAATTCAGCAATGGTAACTGTACCCTTGGAAATGAAGTCCTTGTACTTTTCATCCACACCACTCGAACACGTATCTGTCATTTTTGAGACACTGCTTTTCACAACATTTGGATGACGCTGTTCATCACTTTCACTTGACTTTACAAAACCATTGGTGGCTGCTTGGTACTGTTTCTCTTTTGTTTCAGTATCTGAACTGTTCTGTGTACGTGTGTCTGCATGGACTAAACCATGTGTTGCTTTTTGCTTTTGTTTTTCTTTTGCTTCATTTTGTTCCAGCAATCGCCTACATTCAGACTTAATGTGACCCGTTTTCCCACAGAAAAAGCATTTCACTTCTTTGTATTGAGGCCGTGGCGATTTTGGTCGCTCTTGCTGTGATTCAGTCTTTACGTTATCCCTGCGTTCACTATGACTACTGTGCCACTTTTGAGTGTCAGGATTTCTCGACTGATCAAACTTCCTCTTTCCCTCAGGACTCTTTGTTTTCACTTTATGTGTCAACTCATACTGGTCAGCGGTGACTGCTGCACTCTTTACATCATGTACTCTTCGATCTTCCAAATATGTTCTCAAATCTGGAGGTGTCGATTTCTTGAACTCCTCCATCAACACTATCTCTCTCAAATTTTCATAAGTGAGATCTACTTTCATTGATCGAACCCATCGATCAAACATAATTTCTTTTTCTCTCTGAAACTCTACGTAGGTCTGTCTCGAACCTCTCCTATATCCTCGAAACTTTTGCCTGTAGGCTTCTGGGACTAACTGATAGGCAAGAAGGACTGCTTCCTTAACTGTGTCATAGTTATTTGCCTCCTCATCCGAGAGAGCAGACACTACTGAATGTGCCTTGCCTGTGAGCTTTTGTTGTACTATCATAGACCAATATTTCTTCTCCCACTCCAAATTCCTGGCTATTCTCTCAAAGGAGAAAAAGAAAGAGTCTACATCCTCTTCATCAAAGTGGGGGACTGTGTTTGCCATTTTTCCAATGTCAGGCGTCTTTGGTCTCGACATAGTAACATTAGGCCTATCCCCTGGAACGCTACTGGCCTGGGCCTGGGTCAACTCAATTTGACGTTGCATTAACTCTTGTTCGAGTCTCAGATTTTCTGCCTTCATTTTTTCTTTTTCTAACTCCAATCTAGCCAGTTCTAGTTGTGTGGAATCTACCCTCATCTCACTAGGTCTAGTAATACATGTAGTAGTAGTACTTGGAGCCGTTTTTCTACCAGCACTCTCAATCTCATCTGTACTCTCACTCTGGTCTGTGTGTTCATTTTCTACACCACCCAGTTCAAGCTTCTTCACCAGAACTGCAAAGATTTCTTTCTTTCGACTACACTCTCTGATATCAGCATCTACATGAGTTGCAACCTCAATCAATTGGGCTTTCACTAACCCTCTCAATCTACCAAGAGTGACGTCTTTCACAAACTCTGCAGCATCGAACTTGGCTGCCATGATTATTCACATCTAGCTTTCCGACTAGATTTCAATACTACGTCGCTAACGCAACTTCCACAGTACACTCCACTGCGTACCGAACTACGAGAATAGTCTAAGCAATTCAGACCTGACAAACACTCGTATATCTCGAGGCCAATTTCCTCGTAAAGCCACATCTAACGATGCTAATCCAAATAACCAGAAAGTGACACACTAATCTGATAGAATGACATAACGGAACGGTTATACGTACCCTTCCTTTCCAGCAATCAATGCTGCAACCCTGGTGATTCAACTTGCGAGAAGACCAGTACAAGTGCGCAAAACATACTCATCGCATCACTTCGCGAATCGCACTTCCATTCACAACCACTGCTAACGCAGCCCCATTACACATATACCGTGCAATGTCACGCAGTATACAATACCGCTACGAACGAACGACGCTGTTACGTTCGCTATCCTGTGTACACATCTCACATGAGTGCGAACACTACACACATACCTCCATCGGGCATGAACACTTACAACGATGTACCAAACACCGAAATACTACCAAAAGATGGCTTGTTTGTATGTTCATTTCCCGGACATGTTCCCCACATGTCATGCACCAACAGAACACCCGTCAGCACCGACATAACATCTGTCATACACCGACAAAACATTCTTGGATCAGCACCGAATGACTGCAACTGTTCACGCCATGTTTGCCAACTCCAACTCTCATGTCCCGAATGGACACTTTTATTCCACCCCACCCTGGTTTCACCAAGGCACATCACGGTTCTCCGTCACATCAGGTACCATGCACAATGAAAGCAAAGTTGAATATTTCCGTGGTATGTACATTATTTTATGAAATATTGTGAAATGTTAACATTAATTAATCATAACATTATTTACATGTTTAGTTTAAATTCTCTGTTAAGCCAATGTGGAAAGCAAGGGCCTTTCAAAACAACTTTTGTTACTTTTTATACTGTGTATGAATTACTTAAAGTAAATGCTCTTCATAGAAATACAATTGTTTAAAGTTACAACACAATGTTAACCATGTGGTCAAGGAGCTTGTGTCATTGAAGGTACAAACATGGACAGACGTCTGTCCATGTTCGTACCTTCACTTGTGTAATGGTTCAAAATTTCTAACAAGAGACATCTGTATGCTCTGATCTGCTAATAAAAAAAAAAAAAACTATTACATGAAATGAAATTATTTTGACCATGTAAAATTACATAACCTGAAGGATAATAACCATGAGGGGAATCTGATCTTGAAGGTACAAACATGGACAGACGTCTGTCCATGTTCGTACCTTCACATGTGGAATCATCCAAAATTTCTTATTAAAACCATCTGAGCTCTCTAATCTGCTAATAAAAGTAGTGTATGACATGAAATGAAAGTATCCAGATCATGTTTAATTCTATTATTAGAAAGATGTCACCATCATCTGTCAAGGAAGGTACGAACATGGACAGGCACATGTGTTTACTGTACAGGTTGTCTGTCCACACACGAAAAAATTAATTCACACATATTTTTGAATGATCCACAAAGGAAAGTGATTTCAGACATTGTTTATAGTATATGATGTCTTTCTGAGGTCATAAACCTTGATGACTCATCTTTCTGTATTTTTTATTAAATTTTATATTCAATGAAGGTACAAACACTGGTGAAGGTATGTAACAAAGTGGACAGACAAGTTTTTGGCTACTGTCAAGTCACGGCAGAAACTTGTGGGACTTCCCTAGGGAGTGGAAGTATACTGATTATGTAGATGCTGGCCTGGCATGTCTTATGAATCCAAGCAACTGCACTGATATGGCTTATTTTTCAAAAAATGAGTCTCCTTTAAAAATCTGTTACATACCTTCAAAAAGTGGACAGACAAAGCAACACTTAAGTTTGATTGCCAATTGCATTAAATTTGCTTTCAAGCTAAGCTAGTTTTGGTTAAAACATTTCAACTTATCCCATAATGAAACTACTTAATCACCAAAACTCTCTTTCTGCCCACTGGGAAAAAAAAATTAACAGGTGAAGGTACGTAACGGGATGGACAGACATGCCTATATCATACAGGCTATAACTGAAATCCATTTTCATTTAATAAATGAAGTAAATCTGAAAGGTAGAGACATTTCTTATTTCAAATCTGATGCAGATTGTACAATGGAACTGTTCTGGATTCGGTTTCATTGCTAATTTTTTTTAGATTACTGTTCAGATTTCTGATACTTAAAATGTCCCGTTTTCTATGCCTGTTTCACTGTCTAAATTGACGTTTAATGTGATATAACAAAAAATCCGCCCATTGAATGAACTCAATGTTATCTATACTATCTCTCACACTTATTCTTTTCAAGAAAATATATAAACATAAGGAGGCAAATCTGAATTACTTTTATCATCAAAGCTCAAATATCAAAAGTCGAAAAGGGAATAGTTATTGTGGGATTGCCCATTATGTGTATGGTTGACTGCCTGAGTGGAGGGGCAAGGCTCAGCACCAATACCAGATACTTTCAGAAGATGAGAATGATAGTTGTAATGAGTATGCTTTAGGTCTGGTATGAGACAACTTCCCTTCTACTCTTCCTTCCTTCTCCCTCTCTCTTCCACTCTCCCCTCACCACTACAAAATTAGTTTCTGTTCTGTCTTCCTAAAATTCTGTCTTCCTAAAATTCTGTCTTCCTAGAATTAGTTTCTGGATAGACACAGTCCACTGTTAGCAGGGCAGGTATAAAACACCTCCCTGCTGGTACAAGGGTGTGTGTAAAAAAAAAAGAAAAAAAAAAAAAAAGGTTCATTTAGTACAACCCTGGAAGTGAGACAAGTCACTTCCCTGGTAGAAAAACTGTGTCCAAGCAGTGCGCTGGTGCACTGCAGAATAGCCAATAGTTCAGCACGTCTGTTACCCCTTTGCTCAGGGGTTTGGATGCAGGAGCGCTTTGCCCGGAGTCATTCCCCAGACAGCACTCGGCCACTTGTGGAGAAGGCAGCTTTGTTTGTGGCTGTGTGGTTGTAGGAAGACCTACATGTACTTATCTCTTCTTGCTCAGTGAGGTGTTTGTATACTGAGGTCTTTGTGGCTGTGTTGCATCTGGTCTAGTGAATAAAAGAGCAAGACTGAAGTGAAAAGGTAAATATTGTTAATGTTGTAACATGCTATTATTGATTGACTGAGAGTGAGTGATGCGATGACACGACTTTTTGAATAAATTACATGTACAAAAGTATGTACCATAGTCATAGCAGTAGTGCCATTGACAGTGCAGTAGGAAGGGACTTGAGAAGCGCATAGAAAAAGTTTCTGCTGTAGTGTTTTAGTCGTTTTGGTTCAGATAAGCTACCGTATCGTTAACGATTGTGTTAACGACTACCCCGTCACTGTACAGGCATGCTAACCTGGAAAAATTGATCTGCACATTACTTGAATATGAGACCATTCTGAAGCAAAAACATTTTCACACAACAAAAGATAATGTACTCTTAAATGAATCCCACAAGAATTGGAACAATCATCCCCCAGCATTCACACTGATTCCCACTGATCAGTTACTAGCCAGTTGGCAGCCATTGTTTGATTAGCGGATGGATTGTAATAGAACGATAATTCCAAGGTTGGGGTTACCAGGGTCACTGATCAGTCAGAGTTTGTCTTATCCAAAACCAGCCTGAAATGATTTTGAGGGAGCAAACAACCCCTCCCCCACCCCCACCCCCACCCCCATGCTAGCTTTCATGTACATGGTGTACACTGTGGTTTTCCTGCATACATGTATGTTTCCGACTTTCCTATCTATTTTTTTTTTTTTTTTTGAGCAGGGGTGTCTTTCTTGCTAACAGTTCTAACCTCAGTCTGATGAGCTTTGTCTAACTTTTTTTCCTCACCTGAAGTTAGCTCATGGAAATTTGGGATTTTTTTTTCTTTGATGGTTACACTCCAGTCTGGTTTCTTGTTCACATTCTTCAAGTCATTTCCCATTTTCACAGAGCCTGTGCATGTAGCAGTATGGGTGGTTTTCTTGCTTCTTTTCTTGGTCTCATGTATTTTATGTCCCTGTTTTGAGGCCAGGGCCCCATTTTATCAAAAGATAAAATTGATTATCAATTCCCTTACCACACACGCTGCCATAGACTTACAGTTGAAATCAACTATAAAATCAATTTGAACTCTTCATGAATAGAACAGGGCCTTGATTAGTCCAGATACTGGACGATTTTTATCATCCGCAGTCCCCACACACTCGGCACCCACCCAATGCGCCCAACCGCTGATTGCGACACTCCACCAATTGGTACTCCCGAAAAAAATCGTCCAGACTACCCTGCCAGAGCGAGCACGATAATATAGTATGACATCATCTATTTGATATGCAGACGTAGCCATTCTTAATGAATATGCATTACGAGTGACGGCCACTCGTACGTAATTGTATTTTACGAGACACAGCTGATCGCATCAGGGAGGTCACCTCCCTGGGCCATCGTTTGCAATGTTCTCTGTGCAAAAGATACCCACCACGTGCAACGCGCGGGGGGAAGGTTTTCTCATCAGGGCCAGTATGTTATTCACTTACAAAGCAGTCAAATTTTCACAACCCTTCCATGTCTGTGCAACTTCGGTACCGGTATTGCCAGTGTGAAAACTTGCCGGCAAATTATTTGTGTGGATCTACTCAGTTCAATTCAATTCAATTCAAACTTTAAATCATTTTCGAAAAAAAAAGAAGAACATAAACATTTCACTTTCTTTGGTAACAGAGAATAAGGTTGCATATACATGTAATCAAAACAGAGTAAATTCAGAAAACATAATTGTAGAACCTTGGGGTAACAAATAATGTTGTAATGAAAATTGACTGAAGTGATATAGACAATATAACATTACACAAAATATCGAAAATGGAGGGATCCACTAAAAAGGCAATGCTTGTAGAATTTGGACACCTCAGGTACAGAACGTCAATAAAAAACGAACTAATGCAAAAAAGAAAAAATGGGAATAAAGACAGATAGAAAAAAAAAAAAGTCTGGAAGCCCAATAAGAAGACACAGTAACACACAGACACACATGCACAACGAGACTGAGACGAAGACAGAACGAGACAAGTCTGTCAGAATAGGAAAACAATACAACGGACAGAAAGGCAAAACAGATCCAGCGATCCTCGACAGAACTACTGTATATCGAAAAAATAATGGGATGCGTGGAAAGGATACAGAAATATGAAAAAAAAAAAGAGAAATAGAGTCGGAAGTAATACAAGTGGGATGGAATCTACGCTGTAAGTGTCTCAGGACAACAGGGACGAGAAATGTATGTGACAGTATATCATTGGTAATCCAAATTCTTCGAAAAGAAATTAAAATGAGCCAACAGGCTGGTTCAATTCTGTAGGAACATAACATTGCAATAAGAAAGACTTTAATCTCCTCATAAATGAAAATATAGAGGGTGCAATTTTTATGTCATTATGCAGAAAATTCCAATAAGTTGGGCCAGTATAGGTAAGAGTGTGCTTTATAGCAAGAATTGTTCGTAAAAGAGGTCAGTGAAATTCATTGGAACGTAGAGTGGGATAGTCATGGAATGATTGATTTCTTTGAAACATAGAATCGAAAATGGAGGGGAGTGAGTTGTTGCTGTTAGTATACATATTGCCCCAAATTAGATAAATACCAATCTTTAATTTTTAGCAGCTTATTAGCGGCAAATAACATATTTGAGTGGGAGGGTATGAAAGGATAACTGATGACACGGAGAGCTTTCTTTTGAAGAAGGAACACTCTATCCAGTAGGTTCTGGTGAGTGTTGCCCCAAACTAAAACACCATAATTTAGATAAGGCAATATCAATGACGAATATAGCATAAGTAATGATTTTTGTAGAATATACAATTTCATTCTATTTATGACACTTATATTACTCGAAACAATGTAGCTCTGCAATTTTTCAAACCACCTGGTATATACATGCATTTGCTTTTGTCTTTTTACTGAGCTTCACCAGAGGAATTATTATTTTTTTTTAATGTTCACTGTACATCACAGTCAAGACAGACTGTTCCTACTCACGTTCCTATTCACAAGACCATCGACAGCTGTACCTTTCATAGATCTCTCTGTGACTTGGCCGGAGACTGAGACCAAGACCACAACAAATAAATGAATGAAAATAGATAAATGAATAAATAAATAAATACATAAATGAATAAATAAATAAATAAATAAATAAATGGATGAATAAAAGGATGAATGAATGAATAAATAAATATATAAAATAAAATAATCTAATCCGCACTTGACTATGTAAAACCAAGGAGCTCAATTACACACGCTCCTTGGTAAAACTGTAAACAGAATGCGTATATGCAGCTCTATACTTTTGGTAACGTACATATTTTTGTCATGTGTGTGATACATTGCCATGAAGATCGATGGATACCTTGAAATTAAACTTCAATGTAGTTCTTTCAACACCTATACATGTAATAAATATGTGGAGATACAGATGGTGAGAATTTTGAACGATGTACAATTGCCAGTTTTCGCACCTTCGGACATTCGTTCCCTTAGAACACGCCAAGATGATCTAAGAAACCAGATTATTTCATGTCTCAAAGCCTGGTAAATTTCCTTGCAGGAAATGTATGGATTGGTTGACTTTTGACAAGGAAAAATACGGTAAAAACGCTATTTTCATAATAATTTTTGTTTGTCAAACTAATAATGTGTCTTTTTTATGGTACGTGGCATCTAATAATCTGACCATGTTCTGGATCTGACATATCATGGGTATGTACCACAAAATTATGAGAACTTTATGAGTATAAAATTACAGAGAACAACTGAAATATCACAGCCCTATCAAACGGGGAACGTCCGTGATGCTTTTATCTCTATCGCTGCTGCAAATTATACTTTGTTGTCCCAACTGTATAATGTATACAAAAATTTGGTATTCCAGCTCATGAACATATCCTGCAAAAACTGTACGTCTGCTAGCTGGATGGGACGTAACATTTTTGTTTTAAATATTCAAAATTTTACTCAGTTTACGTCACGGACGTGCTTCCGCTATATCCACTAATAAAGATCGTAGCCCATTAAACGTTATTGACGATATTGTTCTGATTCCAAATCGACTAAGATCTAGCCGCACGATAATGTTTGTTTTGAGCTTCTGTCCATCCCTTGTCAAATGGGAACCGAAATTACATTTTTAGACGAGAAAAAAAAAAAGAACGTCCGTAATTATTGAAACGTTATCGAGTAGGACACCATCTTGCTTTGATGGCGAAGGTATACATGTTACTTTTGGCTTTAGCCTTTAGCCGAGGAGCTGCACGTCAAGTTTGGAGCGGATTGAGGCTTGTTCGCAGTTTTTGGACCATGCAATTAGATTAAAAAAAAACAAGCAAATAATTAATATTTTCTCTGAAAATTCACCTCCTAATTCCCCTCTGAGCAATTCTTATGTTGTAAGGATGTCAAATTTCTTATAATTTGCAATGACAATCTTTTTCAAATTTTTGATAGAGGTAGGAAGGCTATAATAGGTACTCTCTGCCGATTAGTTACCCGTCCTTCATGGAACATGACCCAAGTAGTAGAACGATGTCCGTGACGTATGCAATCCGACCGATAGGGATAACTTTTCCCGAGTGTCCTGTATTCTGTATTTTGAGTATGGTATAGCTGCCATCTCAAACAGAATGCATCCTTTTTTATTTTTATTTTTTGGTCTCCATCACGAACGTTCAATGCATAACCATGATATTTAATACCTTGGTACATTCTCTCTCTCTCTCTCTCTTCACGACGATTTTTCTCTCAACGAATCTGCTGCGAGCAAACAGAAAAACAAAACAAAACAAAACAAATCCAAAAAGTGCTCCGCAGTAACAATATTGAAACAAAAGGGATGAATTAATGACGGAAGAAGTCCGTAATGAGCATGTGTTGAAGAAGAATCGGAAAAGTTTCTGAAGGACGTGGAAGCAGTTGAATGAAAATGAAAAGAAACAGAGAAGGGATCGAGCTCCAAAACACAGAGAAAAAGAATTGCCAGTGCACTCCCGTTATACCGAATGCCTCTGGGGAAGTTTTTTTTTTTTTTTTTTTTATTCCTCGAAATGTCATCACAAGCGAACGAAACTAATGCAGTATAATACAATATTATTGTCTGATGAAAAAACGCAAATCCTCCGCTTTTCATGACATGTTTTTATTTTTATACCCATCAATGAAAACCAATGTTAATTTGTAATTCTCTCCCAGATTTTTTTTTTCATTTTACATTTAAGAGACAGAGAGATCGTCAAATTGTTTGTGCTTTTGTGCTTATTTGAAAACAAATATAAAAGTAATGATTTAGATTAAGGTTGCACTTTGATACGTTCGCTCTTCCAAAGATTCGTTACTCCGAAAGTCCGAAGGTTTATAATTCCGAAAATGGAAAAAAAAAGAATGTTCGTAGTTAATTGAGGAGGTTTCTTATTAAAAGTGTTCTTATTCCGAAAGTTTGTTAATCCGAAAATTAAATATTAATGTACACTCTTTTTTAAGATCCGTTCTCTCTCTAAAAAAAAAAAAAAAAAAAAAAAAAATCGAGTGAAAATATTCACTCTAAAAAGAGTGAATACAAAAGAAGAGTGAATTTCGAGTGAAATTGGAGTAAATTTTGGAGTGACGTCAGGGATCACTCAAAGATTTTGGAGTGATCCCTGAGGTCACTCTCAAACGAGTGAAAATGAGGATTTTCACTCAAAATTCACTCCAATTTCATTCGAAACTCACTCTTTTTTGTATTCACTCTTTTAAGAGTAAATATTTTCACTCGATTTTTTTTCAGAGAGTTCTTCAAAAAGTGGAATGGGCCTGATATATAGGTGAAATCGATTATCATGAGGTTTTGAAAAATCTGGAGGATTTGGTTATTAAATTATTTGTTTCTCCACATTAAGATAAACGAACCTGATTTTTCATGTTCCAATTAATAAACCTTTCAATTGAACTTCGGAGATTCCTCATTTATCGAATAAAAAGCTTCATGATTATATGAACTCTATCAAATTTAAGATTGACAAACTGTATGAATAATGAGCCTCGGAAATGACGCGCTATACAAAATGTTTGTTAAAGAAACCATATTTCATAATATCGAAGTCACAACATCCATTAAAGTTATATGGACTTATTGGTGTCTTGTTATGACGAAACTGACTAATATAATCACACAAATTCTCCTCGGTATACAGTGTGTACCACAAGGAGCAAACGCAGAGGAATTTCTTCCTATAAAGTATTCGTTTGCCCTTACCCAGCTAAACTTCTTATTTCTATAACGGAGCATATTTCTTTTGTGTTTCTATGTCAATTCTTTGTCATATTTAGCTGTGGCCTTGTTCGTCATAAGCAAATTTTGCATTGTAGACTTTAGATAACAAATGTAGGAACCGAATCTTTACTTCGTGATAACGAAGTTTTGATAAATATATTCGTTCTCAAGGATAGACAACGTCACTGAGATTACACGTACGTTTGTACGTTCATTTACGAGAGATGGGAAAAAAAATGTTTTCTCTGATTCCTCGGCATAACAAGATAAACAAACTTTTAAATTGAGAAATGGTAATATCTATTCATGATTTTGCAGAGGAGTTTGTTCTCGACATGAAATCGCTGTTTGTTGTGAATAGAATGCGTTTACAACTCAAGAGAGCTGAATTGTTCAATATATTTTTTGTTCCGAACGTCCGTGAGCTATCGCTAACCTCCGTAATGAAAAATATGTTATGTTTGTTAGATTATAGAGACTGCTTAGATCAGATATATCTTAAAAAGATATGTTAATATTTTGGAGTAAGGATTGAAGTATGGGATAGTGAAATAAGAGGTCAAAATATTGAGTTTCTGTAAAATGGGCGTATAGTGGAGAAAAATGTTCAGTGGAAGAGCAATATTTCAACAGAAATGCATGACGAATTTGGTTAAATCATCAGTTGTCTACAATACGTACAGGTTAAGAGTACAAGCTTAATATTCTGCCAACACATACACATGTTTAATATATTTAAGATTTTGAGCTGAATCAGCATGTGCAGTACTATTCCTCACGGACGTTCGCTGCTCTGGACATGGCAAATTTCCGCGGTTGATAAAAACTTGTTCCTCTGGGAAAATCATAGCATGTAATTGGGTTCA
The DNA here is from genome assembly GCF_964275005.1 of Diadema setosum. NCBI lineage: Eukaryota > Metazoa > Echinodermata > Echinoidea > Diadematoida > Diadematidae > Diadema > Diadema setosum. Next base: position 6,386,190 of record NC_092699.1, read on the forward strand.
TATTAAAGCTTGAGTATACACTTTCAGGTAAGATAAATAATTGGGAGAATATCCTACTTTTTAAATTCTGGCTCAATTGTACATCTTACGGACATCTCTACATTCTGACCCATATACATTTATAAAGGAAAAACAACTTGTCGATTGTGCTCCTTCCTCTGTCGTTGTTAATGAGAAAAAATATTTTACTGTGAATGAGTGTTACATGTGCAATAATGTATGTTCTTTGCCTAGTTAGGTATAGGCCTGTAGTACGGTAAAAGAGAGAATAGGCACAATGGCCTCCAAATGTAGTGAAGTCCTTGCAAGCATTCTTCATTCGTTATACGATCAAAATGTTATTGTAATAGAGGAAAAAACAGAGTGGATAATGTTGTAAGCGGAATTTCGATATAATGTTGAAAACTGTGGTTCACTTTAACGGGAGTGAACGGTAAAACTAGTGGTTATAGTATAATTATTTGAGTGGATGCTTGGATGCTTTAAATTGAGAGAGAGTGTTCTGAATGATTGATGGCAGAATGGAACTATAATCAGACAGCATTTCTAGTAGACGAAATCAGAAGGTTAGACAAAAGCAAACCAAATTAACATATTTTGATTTATAAGAACAAGAAAAGACATAATCGAATAAAGAGAGGAAGAGGGAGAGATGTCCACCAATTAGAAGCAGTAGACTATTCTAATGACAGACACAAGTATACAGCTAGACGCTCACATCTGACCATGTCGAGTATATCGTGCCGAGAAAAAAAAAAAGGAATGACATCCCTTTGATTTCATCTGGCTGCTGAACCATCTCGAAATCATAACATTACACCTTAGTTCTCTTTTACATGATATAATTTTCGTTGGCACCTGAGATGAAAAAGAAGACTTTTAGGAGAATTTCACAAGAATATCTGTACCTATGATTCCCGTAACATCGGCAATTGTGTTATTAGCCACGAATTTGATGATCTTTCATGTCGTTCTTGGAGAAATTAGCAAGATTGCATCCAAGTTTTAACCTCGGCTCTACCTATCAAATAAAAGAAAAATCAGGTAAGGGACCAAGAGCATTTCAAAACGACCCTGCAATCGCGCTCTCATGACCTACGGGGCCGCGGGGTCACACTCGAAGTCACGCGTGCGAGGACAGTTTCTGCACTTTTTTTTTTTTTCCGGGCTTGCCGACTGTGCGCGCTGACCGATAGAGCCCACACAGAAATAGATAGATTAGTCTGACTTCAATGTCATGTTATATTTGTTTCGTTTTTAATGTCGACAATGTCGTAAGCAATTTCATTCTAAACAAGAATATTTCATAATGATAATACATTTCTATGCATTTTACGGTATTTTTATTCGACAAAATTGAATTTCTGACAACCTAACTCATGTAGGAAAACCTTGTTACTGATCCTATTGTCTAGAATAACAGACTACGACTTCGTTTTGCATACAGCCTGATTGGCATGTCGATAAGCTAATCAGCGGAGGAGTTGGCAAATTAGGTGGAGCCTGGAGTTTACGAGTTCCCCCTGAAATGAGGGGAAAGTGGCAGGTTTGACTGGACTGTATTCAGGAGGGGTGAATTGTGTAATACAGTGTACATACAGACACCATCAACGTACGTCCGTACACACGCGGGCACACTACGAATACAGTCCAGGAAGTGGACTAGGCCTTGATCTAACATCGTTGATGGCTTGTCAGTTTTGGAATGTTGTAGGAGGATGTGGCAAAAGAGGAAGTGATTACTGAGATGAGCGTGATATAGTAATCAAAGTGCAGAGGTTCCCCCCCCCCCCCATTTCCCTGGGGTAGTCTGGCATCACAAGTCAAGAGACTTTCTCCTCGGAAACCATAATGTGAATTGTCGCTGGGACTTTTGGGTGGAAAATATAAAGTATCCAGTGCCAGCAAAGGAAAATAACCCGGGGAGTGTGTGACTTTCCCCACAATGCCGTGACTAATGTGAATGCTAGGATAATACAGATTAATAATCACAAGGTACATACACAAAACATATAAAATTTCATGTGATGATAAAAGGTATGAAATACTAGATTGTAAATCTGCCTTGAAATTTTGTCTTATGCAGGACAATCTGTGTCACAAAATGGTGAACAGCAGCAGGCCAATACTTCTTCTACTGACAGCTCTGATGATGTTCCTCAGCAACGGTGTAGCTGCGGCAGCAAATCGCAAGGTCTATGAAGGGAGGAATGTATCCATAACCTTCACTCAACAAATGGACAATGACTCATCCTACTCATTTGAACTGTACATGTACTCGGAGGGCCATGGCTGCGCCTTCTACAGGAATGGAGCAATGGTTCACGGCTGCCTTACACCTCAGCAATTTGAGCGTTTTTCCGTTCATAGCGTGAGATCACCGACTGGCTTGACAGTGACTCTGAGCATAGACAATGTCAGTAATGTCGACAGTCAAGAACACCAAGGATACCTACTAAGTGTGACAACAGCGAGAAATGGCAAACAATACCCCAAACATCACATAGTCCATATTGATGTTCAACGTCCGCCAGGCCCTGCAGAATGTACCGTGAAACCATCAGAGTATTCTACTGCATGGAATGAGGTTATCTGTATGTCTGTGCTTGGCAGTGATGGAGAAGGTTCTCTCTACTGCTTTCAAGACAAAGAAAAGGCTGCATTCAATGGGCCCCCTGTGCAGCTAAACGATCACGTGAGACAGACCTTCTGGATGAAAGCAAACCTTCCCATCGACTGCTGCTCATACGAAGCAGCATTTCCAATAACATCTGAGTCTTGCTCCCAGTTTGTGTATCCCATCCCAGCACATGCAACTGTGTCAGAGAATCCTAAAAGCCCTCCCACCAGCCTAATAGCTTCAGGATCTCTTGTGCCACAAACAAATCCACAAATTACCTCTCCAGAAAGCACACAGGTAATAATCTTAATAACTTTAGATTCAAAGCACCCTTCATATGCCCTGTTATTACTACTTTCTCCCTGTCTGATCGCCGTGTACTTATGTTGGCATAACAGACGCATCAAACCTACACCATATGCAGTCCCTATCTACCCAGCATCTACATATACAGTATGAACCAGATACCAAGCAATGCTCTACCAATTTACACTCTTTAAAAAAGAGATGTTGATAAAGTTAATATACATATGTATACTGTATGACTTGCTTATTCAAAAGCATATTCTAGTATGCAGAAGTGGGGCAATGACATGGGCATTCAAACAGAACAAAATTGATACGAACCATGGCCAAGCAGCTAATGCTTTGTTTCCACCACTGATCTTGTTCTTTTACAGAGATTAGTGATTTCCACCCTTAATGTATGCATGTGTAGCCCCTGTTTGGTGCAACATTGAATGATATGTTTCATGTTGTATAGTTTAAATGGTTTAAACTAGTATATAGGATGACCAGGATGCTGCAACAAAATGAAAGTGGGCAAGCAGCTCACATTCCTAAGCACTATGGTCACTACTGGTCAGTAATGGACCGCTCTAAACACACACCTGTGTGCTGACAGGTTCCAAAGTCCAGTCAGTGTGGTTGCCATGGCAATGCACATGATATATACCAGCTTCTGGCAGGAGCTTACGTCACTGCCCTCTTCTTTCTCTCTCTCCTCTCTCTTGCTTTATCCACTCCCACTCCTGGTTCCCAAACTCCCTCTGTCCCTGTCTCCCCTTACTCTCTTTACCTACCACTTCCTCTCCCTTCCCCTCTCTATTGCCTTTTCTCGAGAAAGTAGCGTTAGTCATTTAATGAGAAATGGACTCTTCCATCTCAACAGATGAAGGTGGATAAAGGTTATTCAAGTATTTTGAAATTATGATATTTGAGAGTAATTAGTTTAAGACAATGTGTTTCATGTGTTATGTGTATAAGTGCTAATTACAATGTGGTAAAACAGCACACTATGTAATACAAATATGCTTTACCTGAAGACTCCACAACCACCCCCCCCCCCCTCAGATTACAGTATCCACCCTCTAATTTAGCAAGGTGGTACCGTCCACCTCAACTTGCATCATTTTGGCTCAAACTTCCTCCTCTTTTACTCCCGCTCTTCAAAGAGCGAGGATGTGTTGAGCATCCCAGCTTTTGACAGTCTTCACAACTTTTGGTATTTCAGGTAAGCTATTTGCAATCAATCTTATTTATGAAGCTATTGATGTGTGTGATTGCTTTTAAGTAATATCATTTGGGATTAATGAGATTTTGCTGTAGTTCAAGTATTTGAAACAAGTCAATTGATAACACGTGCCTTAACATTTCATTGATTTTACGAGTTAAGCTCATTTGTTTTTATGATGATAAGGACTGACACTTTGGTAAATTGTACATTAGGTCATCTGTTCATCTGTTCAGTGTTGCTAATATACGCCGCACACGATGCTTTGTTTGATGCTTCAGTTACATGACTTTGAAATGAAAGTCACATTTATTTTGGATTTAAATGAAGTGGTATTGTCAGGACCATCAGATAGACTGCAGCTATCTGTGGCTGCCACATCACATTAGGCTCACAATGCATTTATGTAAAGCTTAACTGAACAGATCGTGCACTTGCCATATAATTACTTTGTGTGTATTTATGTATCGAATGTTTTATTCGTGTTTTAACATTACGTTTTAAGATTAATTGATTCATGTTTGATCCATGAAGTTTTGCTTCATTAATTTTAATAGACGTTTTTGAAGTTAGATAGAAGAAATTATTTGATTATCCTCTTTTGCTCCCGCTCTTCAAAGAGCGAGGATGTGTTGAGCATCCCAGCTTTTTACAGTCTTCACAACTTTTGGTATTTCAGGTCAACTCGACTACAGTGACCTGATACAATGGCTCAAATATAAGTCTGCACTGAAAACTTGCTCAATCTTTGCAATGGCTCGTATTTGGTTAAATTGTTAGGAACAAGCTTGTAATGACTTAAGAAATAAAACTGTCGAGAAACAGGACAACTAAATCCAGACATGTAGGATCTGATTGGAATGCCCTTGGCATGACTAAATCATATTGTAAATAATGTATATGTGTTCTTTATATAACCATTAAAGGAAGCTATATATTTCCTTTAAAGACAGTTGTCTTGATAGTTATCGATCAGCAGTCATGGTAGTGAATTTATTTAAATTACTCCTTACTGGTGAGCATAGTATGCATGATGGTGAGTGTAGATGAAAGTGTTTCACCATGCTGTATGTGTGAATGAATTGGTGTGAATGTGTATAGTTGTGATTGAGTGATATTGATGTGACTTGTTGCACACTGTACATATGTTTGAAACCTTCCCGTAGACCGAAAGGTGGGGATATATTTTGAGTGTTAGTGTATGTTAACGTAATAGTACATACACATAACAATAAGCCCAACAAAAATTCTTCCGCTGCGTATTAATATCTGTGTTTTATGAAAGGTCCTCCCCCACCCGAAAAGTTTCGGCGCTACACATGCAGAAAAATTGCCCGATTTCCCAATATAGAGACCTTTTGTTACATCATCAATTCCATCTGCGAAGCATGCCTTGCCCTAGCAGAAACTAGAGCACAGCCTGAACTCCCAAGTCATTGACCCTACCTGCCAAAGTATCGAAAATCCTTCATAAAATCCATAAAAATTCCCGGAGCACTCCCAAAATTTGATTTGATCTGTTCCGTGAGCCATTCTCAACCTTTCCCGTCATTTTAATCCAAATCCATTCACAACTTTTTGATTTATTTTGCCCACGGAAAAACAAACCAATAAACCACTGCCAAAGAAAACATAACCTTTTCCCTTGGCGGAGGTATGAAAAGAAAAAACAAAAAAACAAGAAACTTGCACTTGATACACATTATGAACTGAAGAGTTTGTTCGCAAAAACCGATAAGTCCATATTTGCCAAATGGAGATATTTGCGATTAAAGGTCAAGAAAAATAAAGAGAATAATAAGAAAATTTTTGTTTCTTTTGACCATAACTTCAAAAATGTACCTTTATATGAAGTGACTAATATATCATTTAAAAGGTATTATTTTGTACTTTATGACAGAGACCATACTTCAAAATCTTCAAAAATGAACTTATCGGTTTTTGCGAACAAACTCTTCAACCATATATAAGATATATAGAATCTACGCAGACTGAAAAGAGTATACTTTGTCAAAAGTTACTATGATATTACAAGTCACTTCTCTCATTCCTTCTTTACAAACTGAAAGCTCAGTTTCTACAATCTCTACTGCAGACTTACAGCACACATTTATTAGTGACATATTCTTTCGTAGCACAGTCTAGCACATACTTATTCACATGTATGCACTTTTACCTTTATTTTCAATGTGCCCGACAATGTGCCCCCTGTGTCATATTACATGTACCCTGTATGTTTCTCTACACATGAGTTCCTGTCTGTCTCAACACTTTGTAAATAGAATATCCTGTAAAGATTTCCTTTTAAGTGAATCAAAATTACTTCCTGATCTGTTGTCCTTTTTCTTATTAGACTTCTTTGTTTCCTTGTTTGATTTCAATGACTTTTACATTTATTATCTGACATACGATATGAAAGTTCTGGTAAAAGTAGGGCACAACGAATCATAAATCATATTCAAAATCAAAATGTGTCCCAGTATCAGATAATGTTTTGAACATTATTCTTCAAAATTTTGCAAATGGCAATATGCATTTTTCTTGGTGATATTTGTGTGTTTTCAAGCACTACATCACTATGCAATTTTTATTGCATTGTAATATATATTGAATACTATGCACTTTATATTGCATGAATAGTGTTGGTGCTGTAAAATAATGTTTGGTTGAATTTGTACTTTTTGCACTTTAAAACAAGTATTGTTAATGATATGTTCTTACATCACTTGGAGTGATAAGTAACAATTATCAAACACTGAAACTGTACATATCCATCAATTTATGCATATATTACTCATTGTATTGGTATATATTTGAGTTGTTTGTCTTTTTTCTTTCCGGTGACGCATGGTCTTATAGCTCACATTCATTTGTGGGGTAGTGATGATGGCCTGGTCTCTTGTAAAAGGATGTACCATCATTATTGTCATTGTGATCATTTGATTCATTTTGATTTAATCATCTTGTTTCTATCCCTTAGTTTGACAGAAATGTTTCTAAATTTATGAATGGGAGTTGTACAAAGTATGGTTATAGAGTGTTAATATGGAGACATTTTGAGCAGCGTAAGGACGGAAAAAAAATCAATGTTCATGCTTTAGAGACTGTGTAAAAAAGGAATATAAAAGAGCCAGTAGGTGTGTATGCATATTCAAACTTATTGGTGCAATGGGAGATTTGACAGGAATACCACTGTTCAACCTATGTGTCATAGTTAGCCTTCACCATGATAGAAATTATGTAAAGTTTTAAAAAATTTTACCAGCACCAGACAAGGACTTGTCATCATGTATAATCATTAATGCGCACATAGATTGAAAATAAAAGAATTAAACCTGAGTTTATAAAAAAAAATGGAAGTTAGCATATTTCATTTTGAGATACAGATATAACTATATATATCTATATATTAATAAAAGGACAAGTTCTTCTTCATATACATGTGGACTGAGAAAATACACCAATATCAATAGAACACGTCAGTGAAAGTGAAAAAAAAAACTAGACAATGCTTTTAAGAATGCATTCACAATTTTGAAGTTTCAGTGCTGTCATCTTTGGATGTGAAGACTACTACAGCTTGTGATGTCACACGTGTATAAAATGGTATAAAGAAAATATAAAGAAAATTGAACATATTTTCACTTTTCTCTAAGAATAAAAGAACACTGGACTTGCATCTTCCAGAAGGCAGAGGGGACTATCATTACCCTCAACATATGCCAGTGATACATCAAGTGAAAACTTTTTCAAAAACTGAAATGTTGTGAAATTCTCTTTACATTTTCTTATACATCATTTTACCCATGTGACAACATAGTCTTCTCATCTGGCAGTTACTGCACAGAAACTTTAAAAAATCATAACTTTTGAACGGATTGTCTGATTTTCCTAAAATTTTCACAGACGTGTTCTATCAATGTTGCTGACATATTCACTCAATCCACAATGTATATATATGACAGTGGACTTGTCCTTTAATTGTACTCATTTTTTTTTTTTACCTATTTTTTAAAAGGAACATGTAACACTCTAAAACCATAAACTGGCTAATGTTGAAACCTCCGATCATCTTTACCACAAATTTGTTTCTGGATACTTGGAGAATCATTGATTTGTTATGTAGCTAAATGTCCAATTTTAATCAATTTCAAAATTTGATTCCAAAGGCAACTCATCACTCCCAAATCCTGTATCAAACTCTGCAACTCTGAAAAAACAGACCTGTGAAATCTTACCATTTTCACTTGACCATTGACCCTACTGCCCAAAACTTTCTTTACATACATGAAAACACTGGGTGGTACACTGTAGTTCATCATGCACAAATTATATGTACACAAGTTTAATTACACTGCAATGTGTATACATTCAGTCATTTCCTGGATATGGCAAAATAATGGTATCATTTCAGCATAAAATACTGTACAACCAGAAAAGTTCGGTGCATGAAATTTTGTGAGCCAAGATCAACAAAATCACAATACATCCAACACTTCTTGTCTACACAAATCATTGAACTGGAAATATGTGCTAGTTTAATGCCACGAACTGGAGCTAATGGCCACAAACTGGAGCTACATTGTAATGGCCTTTCATGCCACAAATATTTCTGATTTTACAGCAGTGTAATTTTAGCATTGAAGCCTGACCTATGACCTCATGACGCAATCTCATTTCTACGCTTTGATCCACCGTGCATCAGATACAGAAAGCAAAAATGACTTCTTGTTGTCTTTCAAAATTATACCCTATCGGCCGTCCATCTAAATACATCCTGGTGTGAACTCCTCCTTTACAAAAGCTTAAAGGGGATGGCTAGTAACTGATCAGTGGGAATCAGTGGGAATGCTGGAGGATGATTGTTCCAATTCTTGTGGGATTCATTTCAGAGTACATTATAAATCTATTGTTAATGTGAAAATTATTTGCTTCAGAATGGTGTCATATTCAAGTAATGTGCAGTCTAATGTTTCCAGGTTAGCATGCCTGTACAGTGACGGGGCATTAAACTGCACATTACTTGAATATGAGACTGTTCTGAAGCAAGTAATTTTCACACAGCGATAGATATATAATGTACTCTTAAATGAATTCCACAAAAATTGGAACAATCATCGCCCAGCATTCCCACTGATTCCCATTGATCAGTGAGACAGAGGGATAGAGCCATGGCAACAAGCATGAGGAAATACAGTAGTGTATGTTAATTGATCTCTACTCGCCTTAGTTACCAAGAGCATGTGAGCAATAATGGAAAAGTACAGCATGCATGGATGGGTGTACCAGAAAGAGGGTAGTCTGCAGGTCTCAAGTTTCACTTCCTCTCCCAAGGTCTCGATTCATCTTTCTGACATGACGTAAATGGCCAAAAAAAAAAACAAAAAAAAAATACAGACATACATTGTATACACATGCTGCAAAAGTTTCACATGCAAACATTATATAGATGATGACTGGCGGGGGAGGGAACACACCAAATGTTCCACCCCAAGGGTTTGAAAATGCTATTGAGGGAGGTTATAAGTCTTGAGAAGAAGTCGAGGGACTTATAGCCTCCCGAAATAGCATTTCAAACCCTGAGGGTGGAACGTTTGGTACATATTCCCGACAACAAAAGTCATCATCTGTTTTATTATATGGGTTGGTCAATAATCGTTCAATCAAAAATGTTTTCCAATGGGAGAACATTACAAAAATGTTCTGCCCATGGGCTAACATAACCAATGTGCCTCCATCACGTGACTGTGTTTAGCCAATCACTAACCAGTATTTGACCAACCCATTTAATATTGTAGTATGTATCTGATTAAAATCATTGATTTTTCTGGGAAGATTACAAATAGGGAGACCCTTTTTGTGGAGGATGTCCATCTTTATTTTGACTTATTGTGTGAGGTTAATGTACAGAGCTTACACTCACTGCAACTGCAAAAGGAAAATTTCTTCAAATGATATGCATACTGACTGCAGTTCGACATGAAAGATGAGTGTGCGTGTGTGTGTATCTATCCTCATTTACACACATACATACATACATACATACATATACATATACATAAATGTGTACAATACACTGTACATACATAAATACATACCATGTCTTTGTGAGTGTGTATGGCAAGTTTGGTTCTTTTGAATAGCTGGTTTGGTTTACATTTGCTCTGCAGTTGCTCTTAAACAGCTGCTGGTATGCACTCACTTGTAGATCCTGGCTACTGGGGAGTGACAGAACTAAACTGCCCTCGCTAGCTGGGTATGCATGCATTTTATGCTGCTCCCCCACCCCCTCCATCTTTCTTCCTCATCCTCTCCTTACATTCATCTTTCCTTTTCTATCTCTATCCTCTCTCCATCCCTCTTTATATTTTCCTTTATCTATCTCTATATCTCTATCTTCATCTCTCTCTCTCTCTCTCTGTCTCTCTCTAGTGATTAACTAAAGAAACGCTGCTAGAAATGGCAGAGACTTACAGGGCATTCAGACACAAAAAATTTATACTAGAACAGTATAGCTATACCAAAACGGTATAGCTATACGATGAATTTATATGTCTGAATACTGACTAACGAAACGACGTATAACGAAACGACGTATAGCAAAACAACGGTCAGAGCATCGTTTCGAACTAGAACTCGATAACGAATCAGCATTCCATCATGTCCATTGTGCATCTGAACGTATGGCGACCATAGAACGGTATAACTGGGCGGGGCTTAATGGGAGTGAGTACGAAAGATGACCTTGTACCTGTCACTCATGACCATAACAACATGCGTAGTGAGAAACTGCACATCTATACGACGTTTTTCCGGAACGGTCGAAATTAGCGTCTGAACAGTCTATCGGCTATACGATGATTCTTTATACGTCGTTTCTTTATCGAGTTTTGGTATAAACTGGCTTGCGTCTGAAAAGGGGGAGAGCCACATCTGTAATTCTTTATCATCCAATTTGCAATGGGTGCCAATTTGAGGGGACAAAAAAGCTATACAGATTAAAAAAACCCTTCTAACCAAACACAACATTATTTTCGATGTGATAGTAGTGAAATACTATGGGCGAGTACATAAACACTTGGAAGCTGTCAGACAAATATATATAAAATTCATAGCCTGTGTCTCAAATTTGTCAAATCATTAAGGCAGTGATACTTCAAGATCAACACTCTAAACAGATAGATAGTGTGGTGATGCCACATATTGTCTCCGGCTTCTTGTGAGGAGGGATTAGGGCACGACATGTGCACATCAATACAGTAACATCGTGTTACCAGTTATGTGACAAGCTAGAAATGGGTAGCCATTATAGTAATGAATGATAATCATTATAATAATAACAATAGAAATAATAATGATGATAATAATGGTAATAATAATAATAATAATAATAATATTATTATTATTATTATTATTATTATTATTATTATTATTATTATTATTATTATTATTACTATTATTATTATCATTATCATTATTATTGTTATTACCATTATTATTATTATTATTATTATTATTATTATTATTATTATTATTATTACTATTATTATTATCATTATCATTATTATTGTTATTACCATTATTATTATTATTATTATTATTATTACTATTGTTATCATTATCATCATCATCATCTTCATCATCACTATTATTATTATTGTTAATAATAACAATAAAAATAATATCTTAGAATGCATAAAACAATATAAGATGAATGCACACATGGAAACAAAATCATCCAAGACTTTCTACGTTCACATAAGCTATCCTATATTATAGGGTGTGATCGTGTTCGTGCATGGTGATGCTGTGAGCATGTAGCTGGTAGGCGAAGGCTTTCTGGCAGTATACTGTACATTGCATCCGTTCCCCACTTTGCATAAAAACAGTCAGTTATCTATCACATTCTTCACAGAAGAGAGTGTTTAATGTTTCATTGGCACCAATGCTACAGTATGTCAAAGGCATCATATTCTAGGGATCCTGTGAGGCAGCCTCTATAATGCATTTGTTGGAATAGATGTAGAAGATATACAAGTTAAACTTTAACGCCTTTAGCATATTAGAGCACACATACAAAAAATATTGCAATTAAAAGTGGGAGAAATGTATGTGCATGGATGAGGATATTTGTCACAAATTTAAGTATTGTTTGTTATTGTTTTATCTCTCAGAAAAAAAAAAAAAATGATGTATTGAAAGGTAGAAAGTTGCAAGACTAGAGTTTGCCAGTGATGCAGAGATTTGCAGTTGAGTAAATCTGGCCAAGTGATGCAATTACTCATCACCAAGCAGTTGCTCTGGTCGGTTTTCACTCTTGGGAAAGGTCTTTCCCCCCTCGTGAAAGGTCTTTCCCCATGCTTTTTCAAAAGTCTTTAGAATAACAAGCATACTGATATTGAAAAAAAAACAACACCCATACAAACCTCAAATAAATCCAGAAAAGCTCATTGGTAACATTACATTGTCACATGGTACATGGCATATCCAGTTATGAAGGTATCAAATTCTATCTCCTTCCCCCCCCCCCCCCTCATTCTTACCTCCCCCCCCCCCCCCCACTCCTCCTTTTGACAATTCTCCTGAGTTCAGTGCCTCCTTGATTTCAACAAGGAAGTATGAGTCTTAAACAGGATTGAACATAATGACAATAACACTCCAACATCAGTCGATGAGAGGAAGAAGACATGGCGGTGGTGGTAGTGGTAAAAATTTGCTGTGAAAGTGCACACTTTTTTTTTTCTTCCCTGCGCACTCTTTCATTGCCATTACGCGTCATTTCAGGCGGCAGTCGTCCGCGAGATTGACGGTGCGCCCGAATCGATCGCGCAGCCACCTTCTCATCAGGAAGTGCGCTGGCTAATGGGCTGAAATTATCAGATCTCGAAGTCATTGATTGATTTTTTTTTCCCCTTCTCCCCTTTACCCCCCACCCCAAACTAACCCACCACTGTACAAAAATTGCAACGGGTGAAGAGGGGGTGGACAGGATTTGTGTTTTCCATTACCACACAAGGCTTCTAATTTCACTATTAAAGCTATTAAATGAGGGAATCCATATGGAAAATATATTGCTAACACTTTTATGTTGCTCTCCTTTACTCTCCACCTACTTTGTCAGCTGGTGTTTAAAGGTCTATAGGCAAGAACAAATATTAGTATCTAACCCCCCCCCCTTACAAAAAAAAAGACATCAAAATATGAGAAGTGTCATCATAATCATTAGGCCTGTCAACACAATAAAGCTTCAAATTAGCATGCCATTTTGTGGTTAGGAAAGAGATATAAGCCGCAGTCACGCTGGCAAAAGATCAGAGAAGTATGAAGATAACATAGTCATAGCAATCTTTTGTCGTGCAGTCACACTGGCAGCCAAATTTCTTGATCTTTGGATCGAGAAGTTTGGGTCATTAGTGCGCGTGCGCAAGGAAGAAGAGAGAGTACACAGTCTGATGGCTAGTGATTGTGACGTAACAATGAGCACCTGTACATCACAATGACCTCACACTTCAGAGGCACCATCCACACAAATATATGATGGACTGCTCACGTGACAAACTTTGCGAAGTTTCAGTTTCTAGTATTCACACAGGCAAAACATTGAGAAGTTTGGCAGGGGTGGGGGAAATACGAACCTTTCGCAAGAAGTTTTGTAGGAAGTTTGCAGACACACTGGCAAAAGATCGTGATCTTAAAGATCGTGATCTTAAACTTTAAACAGAGGTAGATAGTGAAACATTAGTTTGTGAGTGTTGTTGGATCAGCCTTTAAACTGCATCATCACTATGTACATTCTACACAAAACTTACAGGAACTGATTGACAAATTGCCTTACGTCGACATCAATTTTGATCAATATGAATTTTTTTGAAAACTTACAGGAAATGATACCCAAATATACCTGCAGATTCAAGTGAATGCAGCAACAGCAGTAGAACACATCAGTGAAGTTTGAGGAAAATAAGATAATCCATTCAAAAGTTATGAATTTTTAAAGTTTCGGTGCAGATATTGCTGGATGAGAGGACTGCTACAGATTGTGTAGAAAGAAAATATGAAGAGAAGTCCATGAATTTTTTCCTTTTTTTAATGAAATGTACACGTTCTCTTGACTTGTTCTTGAAATTTTGAGGGTACCTCGTAATACTATAAATTCCCCTGCTTTCTGAAAGTAAACACGTTTAAAGCTTCTATCAAAGACTTTGAAAATCCATGCCATACATTTTTCATGGTCTTTTTTTTTTCAAACAGTTCCTGAGAAATACCTTGTTCTTCTTTTTTTCTTTAAACTGTCTTATATGTAATTCACAGAAGTGGTGTAGGAGTATAATACACATGTTAACAGTGATCTCTCACGAGGTGCAAATATTCACTTTTCCGCGTATTCTTACCGCCCGGGCAAAGAAACGGCTCAACTACGTCATCGGTGACATCATCCTCGCTTCACAAAATGAAAACACAGATTCCAGCCGTACATTAATCCCTCTCTCCTCTGTGATATCCTCACAGTTGTCATGACGTCAACGATGCCTCAGCCTCATCCTCCCAGCATCCATCCCCCATCTTTTCCTCCTGCTCCCACGCATCCCATTCACCTAATTTTGCTCATTACCCCAAAGTCGGCACTTGCCCAGTTTAAAGGGCAAACGTCATTTGGCAGCTCTTTCTCCCTCTAAAAAAAATTTTTAAAAAAAATGTTAAGTTGCTCATCTCTCTTTGCAGAATTCTAAAACAATCCTCATTTCTCTGAATATCCTGAGGGCACATTTCAAAAGACAAGCACTGCCTTATCAACCATCAATTTCGATTGAATTTACTCGGAAACGAGAAATTCATCCTTCGCTTGCAATACATACATCAAGATCTAATTTGATTTTTCTGCAACCAAATCCAAACTTCCCTTCCATAGTTGACTTGATTACGAAACAAGACTAGCTACAATTTGATTTTATATTGTAATTGTTGACTGTAAAATGATCAAAATGAGTAGATCAATGCAAATTGTGCATCTGATGCTGAATTTCATAATTTATCAATACATCTAAATCAAAGGCGAAATGCTATGATTGAAACTAAAAGATGCTTTGTGGATGGGTGAGGCACAAAATAAGACTGAGGAGTACAACAAACAATCATTACTGTAATATTACCACACCATCTTGTTGAGGGGTGCTATTAAACAGAATGCCATTTTGTTAAATTTTCCACTGTTCACACATTCATACCCATATGATCTTTTTTTCCATTTTTCATCTATATTTCAGTTTCTAATTAAACTACCTTCTTATTCAACATAGATTAGAAAAATATATTAAAAGCCATCAACTGTCATTTAGCAGTGCCCAATTTTGCATCTGGAATTTATCAAATGCTACATGTTGGGGCACTTTGGCATGTACTGCACAATGTATGAAGAGTTTGTTTGCAAAAACCGATAAGTCCATATTTGCCAAATGGAGATATTTGCGATTAAAAGGTCAAGAAAAATAAAGAGAATAATAAGAAAAATTGAGTTTCTTTTGACCGTAACTTCAAAAATATACCTTTATATGTAGTGACCAATATATCATTTAAAAGGTATTACTGTACAAGCTGAAATTTTCGCGTACAGATATTTTCGCGAATTGCTACTTGGAGGACATTTTCCCGTGTTGTTAATTTCGCGGTTTCGAGGGTCTAACTGAACTTAGTTATTTGCGCGTTGTTATTTTCGCGTGTTGTTATTTTCGCGGTTCAAAGGCGATTCGCGAAATTCGCGAAAATAAAACCACCGTGAAAATTTCAGCTCGTACAGTATTTTGTACTTTATGACAGAGAACGTACTTCAAAATCTTGAAAAATGGAATTATAGGTTTTTGCGAACAAACTCTTCGTATATTTCTCGAAATTCATCTTTACTCAACAGGGATAAAAGCTTATGTAATTTCTTGCCTCCTAACACGTGTCTTAAGTGATTGGTCATGGAGGTACATTTAATATCCATGGTCATTCTCTCAGAGTGACTTTTCCATTTTACACCTCTCACAAAAAGTGTTACAAACATGCTCACTTCACTTTCCATCTTTAATGTCCTGTTTACCTTTGGGAGCAATGATTTACAAAAGTTCAAGATATCACATTTGACGCATATATGTAGGTTGGTTGTATCACAAAACATCCTATCACATAAAATTTTTGCAATAAAGCCTAAAATTTAAGGAGATATCACAATTTTTCTTAATAAACCATAGCTGTACATGTTTTGTCTGGAATCACTTTTATTATATTAAACTATTGCTCACATTTAACAATGCTTAACATCAATTACGCTGGTTCAAATTTTTACACTGGTTGTTTCTATCTCACATTTTAGAACTATTTTCAAGCACTAATGCTGGTTTATTGTTTCATCTGCAAATGGTAAATTTTGCCTTGAATCATACCGCTGGGAATTTTTGTTGAAGTACCTGAAATATAAAAATGACAGCCAATGTGTCATGTGGTATGGACTTAACGAGTGCCACTCTGGCATTATGACACCTACTACTAATTTGAAGATCATAAGTGATTGGCTTTGATAACGTAGCTTCCCTTTCCACAATATCTAATCATAAATTTCACTTTATTGCCCTTGATTGACAAATTGCCCTTCATCGACATAGATAGACACCAATTATTCGGTGCTTGATTAATAGCCATCATAAAAACTAATCAAGGGCATGCATAACTCAACAAAAAAAAAATGAAATATTCTTTAGTTGTATACACAGGGTACAGGGGGAAGGGATTTATTTGAGTTTAACCCAGAAGGATCTAATAAATTCTTCTGTCTTGGCAAATACTTTTGAATCCGAGAACATGAGCAGATACAAAAGTACTGTGTAAGATGTTTCACACAATAATGCCAGAGCCTTTAAGGAACATTTCTACAAGGGTCATCCTTTCAGTGTCGTATCACATGGTCCATTTGAGACATCTGCACCATGAGACAGCAATTGACAAGTATTGTTGACCAGGTATAATTTGATTCAAAACATTTCCCTTCAAACTCATAGGTTTGCCTTTCATTGACTGCATGAAGCTAACGGCACAGGGTTATATCCCTTGGTGTGAGTCTTACGTCATACGGTGAGGTCATAAGCCCTGAAATTAAATATCCCGAGAAAGAGCTTTTCTCTGAAGAAAGAAAATAAAATAACAGAAGAAATCTCAGTGGTTATATCATTTGTGGAGGAGGATGGGAACTTCACTAGAGTAAATTTCAGAGTTCACTAATAACAGTGCTGCCATCCGCAGAGAAAAGGCATCTATTTATCTAAATGACAACGACCACGACACAACAACAACAAATATCGTCAGAACGCCTCAAAACCTCCTCCCGCAGCATCACAAATAGACACGTATTCACGCCGAATAAATCACGTAATTTACTCTCATGGCATTCAGCCGACACTCTGCGTCAAACCCAGCCATTCTATCGGCGGTAACGACAGAGCTGTCCGCATACGTGTCCTCCCACAATTATGCCCCCCGCTGGCAGCCGAAAGGGGTCGTTTCGTCAGAGGAGGCTTGGCGCTTCGCCGCTTTACCCCCGCGCCCTCTCATGCACGGTACACCGCCTGCATTTTCTAAAGTCACTCACGTCACAAACAGACAACGTCATACTGTGTACACATGGCCATAAATAAGGCGCTCATTATGCCAACAGTCCAACTACCTGTGTTTGCACCGATTTCATTACAGTGACTGCCAGAGCTTAAAGGTACTCATCAGCACTGCTGAAGCAGATGAACAAAACAAAACAAAAATAGCCATAGGCACAATGCAGGAATGTGGTCGTTAGCAACTCATGCTCATATTGAAATTATTCTATTTCATTTTAAAGAAAAGTCTTAAATAAAAAATAAAACAATTAATGTCAGTGTGCATTGATCCTAGCCTTCATGGAGAATAAAGACAGAATTGGATTTCAAGCAGAATGGTCAACATTTGAGTAACAACTGTCTGATAAAAAAGCACTTTCTAAATTGCCATTTTTTAAAGATCATAAAACATTTGCGAGTGGGTGTATGTGTGTGTGTATTCGTTAACTACAGACGGTCATTATACACACTCTCCATTGATCAATGCACTGCAGTAAGCATCTACCAAAGGGCAAGCACAAATGGTATTTTCACAAATGAAAGTTACCCTTTCAAATTGTAAACCTGCTAAGAGATAGCCCCTTTGCATCACACACACACACACACACACACACACACACACACACACACACATACACACACAGTAATAACATGCGTAATATGAAATTCCTCCCCTGTCATTATCAAAATGGAAAAGCAATAAACACCAAGGAGGTAGGGGGGAGCAAATGCCTTAATTCATATCCACTCTCCTCGAATCGCTCTAATACAAGAGACATCATTAAAGCTGGCTGTTGTCATGGCAACACTTCTCACAAGCGCATTCCTCACTTACCACAGTTTGTTGTTTTCACGCAAATTGCAAGAGTACAAGAGTCGTAGCCGCTCTCTCCATACCATACTTCGCTTTTCTAAAAGTGTGCCTTCCTAAGCAGTAGTTTTAGCACAAAAGCCCAAAGCGAGAGCTTGATGTTGGGACTAAACTACGATGTGTCCATGTGTTCTACGCTTTTGAATGTTTCTTCGTATCATCAGTGTCTGATATCATTTGGTAGTCAATTTGATTGTTGAAGATGGAAAGTACCATTGCGGCAGAGGGGGTTGGAAGGAGGTATTCACAGCAGTCCTTTAATTCTTTGCCACACAATGAGTGCCCCACACCCCCCCCCCCCAAAAAAAAAAATGCACAATACATCGCTTCATTCCCGCGGACTCAATTTACCCGATTCACATGCGAGGTAATGACTCACCAGTGAATTGAGTTGGCTACCAACAGTTCGGGACACACAAATGGCAAGAGAAGTGAGAACAGAGTACAACAGACAGACAGACAGACAGAGAAGAAAGATAGACAGATAAACAGACAGATACAAACACAAGGACTGACTTACAAAATGAGGAGAAAGACATTGTGGAGACATAAGAGACAAATACACAGACAGAGAATATACTGAAGGTAGATTGAGAGAAAGATAGAAAGAAAGACAGAAAAGGGGACAACAGCATAAAGCAGAAGGACAGACAGACTACAAGAGGAGACATGCGAGAACATTGAGAGAAGGGAAGAGATAGAAAGAGAGGGAAGAAGAATCAAGAATAGAGAGAAAGGGATACAAGACAGACAAACTAACAGACTAACAGAGGGGGAGGACAGACAGACAAAGAGACAGAGAGCCAGGCAGAAAGTGAACAGTGAGAGAGAGATATATAAAACAGATTGACATACACAGATAGAGAAAAACTTTATATGAGTTTTATAAAAAATACTTTTTCCCCTAATTATGTTTGTTCAAAATATCTTTTTGTTTAACCCATTGAGGACGGACTGATTTCCCATAGACACCTGCCCGAGTATACTCGGGACTCGTCCTCAATGGGTTAATATAAACAATACAGTGCTATGTATGAAAGAAATTACTTGTACAGAAACAGAGAAAGAGGCAGAGTGAGGGAGAGAGAGAGACAGGCAAACTGAAAGACAGACAGATAGGAATATATTACAGGCAGACTGACAGACAGACACATGACACACAAACACACACATACAGACATACAAAAAGAATGCAGTGTTTCCACTGACAACTTGTTCCAACATTTCCACATCTCGAGTAGATCGACGGAAGTGCCATTCAAAGTCCATCTCCTCACTTTCTGAGAATGACTGAACTACACCTCGTACTCCATGGCAAACTATCCTCATGGAGTGTTTAGACATACTTGTACGGTACTCGACACCTTTTAGGCATCAAACATCACCCGGGGAACTCTTCCAACATTGCCTGAAATCGTTACAATGACAGTGAGAGGTGCTATAAATTCACTTTACACCTCACATTCTGGCGACACAACAACCTCTCCCACTATTACCGCCTAGTGATCTCCTTTGATTCAGCAGTTTTCCCTTCACAACATTTAAAGGACAAGTTCACCTTTAAATGGACATGTGGATTGAATGAATGCAGCAATATCAATAGAACACATCAGTGAAAAGTTTGAGGAAAACTGGACGACCCGTTCAAAAGTTATAAATTTTTGAAGATTCTGTGCAATCACTGCTGGACGAGGAGAAAACTATAGTTTGTGTTGTCACATGTGTAGAACGATACAGGACAAATATAAAGAGAATTCCACAAAATGTCTTTCTTTTTTGTTCTTTTTTTTTTAAGAGAACACATTCCCTCAACTTGTTTCTGACATATGTTGAGGGTATTATCATTCCACCTGCTTCTGAAAGAGGTAATTCAAGTGCTCTTTTTTCATGTGAGAAAAGTGAAAATATGTCAAATTCTCTTTATATTCTCTTATCATCATTCTATGCATGTGACATCACAAGCTGTAGCAGTTTTCTCATCCACCGACGGCGGAACTGAAACTTCAAGCATTCATAACTTTTGAAGAGATTGTCCAATCTCTATTGATATTTCTATTGATATTTCTGTATTTACTCAATCAATTTGTATATTACGGTGAACTTGTCCTTTAATCACACCAATACTTGGTTATTCAACGACTCTAATTTCACATTCAAGTACATGATTTGCATCAACTGCATGCATTATGGAATGATATTGCTTCAAGCCATGCATCTACGGAGCAAGCTCTCATTAATATGTAGGGCAGCAGCCTTCATGGGCAAACCAATCGAAACAAGACTTTGGGAGACATTGCCTCGTATGCAGCCTGAAAAGGACAGTGATTTTGATTAGCATGCACAACGACAGGTTTTTTTATTCTCAAGGTGCAAGTCTGAAGAGAGTAGAGGCTGGCTATGAACCACGTGGGGACACATGAAAACGTGCAACAGCCACTCGTTTCTCCACAAAATGTGTCTCAAGTCGGTGACCTAGTTGCAGAAGAGTATGTAACATGATGCCCCACTGACTGACACATTTCAGTCACTTGCAAACACAACATGTGTTTCAAGCACAGAACATTCCATTAAGAAATGCCTTCGAATAGAACATCCCCACTCTGAAAAGAGGTACGTGAGTAGAGTTTTTTTATCAAGCTTCAAAGGTTCAAAAGCGTCTGAATTTTAAGGCAGCATGTCGTATACCGATCATACACATTGCCTGGTATACTTTGATTTAAAAAACAGTCTATAAAACATTTTTCACCAAGGAAAAAGTCAATGCAAGGCCTCTGTCTGCATTTTTGGTAATTTTATAGAGATTTGTTTAAAGATTGAACAATTAAACAGAACAATACTGATAAAAAGCTTGGCAATGCTATGACAAAACATTACTCAAACTCGTGAAAATAAAGAGAAAAAAGGGCTCCACTTGAAGGAAATAGGGGAAATAAGACATGGGGGGGAAATAAATGAGTCAGATTTCTCCTTGGCGTGTAAGCTCTGTTTTTCACCGAGATTTACTCAGAGTAACATAGAAATCAATTTAATGTAAAATGAGCTTGACTTGCATCGCATGACGGTGTTATCTGGAGAATGCAATTGCATTGAGGTGCGACAAGATAACATTTCTGTGAATGAAAGCAAACATGTTAAATGAAGAATGCTATGTTGAAATGCAAACAGATCATATCCTTTACTGAAAGAGAGAAAGAGAGAATATTGAGAAGCTCTAAAAAAAAAAAGAGAGAAGTCTTCTATACAGAGGAGAAGTAGCACTGATTACTCAGGCATCTGCCTGATTCCACGTCGCGTCGTATCATCTGCGGAAAACAGGAGTTGAATGACTGCATCACCGAGTTCTGAACACGTTCCACCGTCTCCGCTTTCTCATTATCCTCATCCTCCCCCCCCCCCCCCATCCCATCTTCCCATCCTGCTAGACCTGTCTTCTCCTTCTGTGTGTGTAAATTCAAAAGGCATTGCTCTCCCACTTATCAAAACACTTAATTGTGGCAGTAAACACACAAGAGGATTTGGCTGCTGTAGGGATTTCAACATCCAGGCAGGCTTCGCTTCCAAAATGGTGATCGGCTCTTGCCTTTCTTCTGGCCGTGCCAGCCTAGCGGTCTATGAATGCAAAATCGACGAGGTATCTCGGGCGGGAGGAGAAGGAGAGAAAGAGAGATAAACAATCTTTGCAGCACGTGGAGGAAAAAAAAAAAAGAAAACACCCCTCAAGAAATACAATCCTGCGGAGAACGTAATGACGGAGATAATTTCGGTGCCACGCACAACACAAGACGACACTCGGCAGCATCACCCTACACCGTGAAAAGGCGAACGGGACGTATCCCCGTCCACTCTGCATTCTGCGGGCATTACCCCCCCCCCCACCCCCCACCCATTGATGGAGGACAAAATTGATGCTACATCCTCCTCTTTAGATACCACACACCCAATCTCCCCTCACCTGTTGTGATTGGTATCCAGTTGATGTACCCCTGTGAGAGTTTTTTTTTCCCCTCCTCCCTCGAGGGAGAGTCTTACAAATTGCAAATTTTTCATGTTTCTCCCCATATCTCTGTCATCCCACTACGCATCTCCGATGTCCTCATCAAGTCACCGTTATCCTCATGAATACAACACGTTCCCTCTAATCTTATCTGTCACTGTATATAATCATCTATTTATCTCTTTTGGCATGCCATTTTCTCTCTTTCTATCTCCCTCTCTTGCTCTTTGACCCGCTTCTCTCTCTTTTTCTCAATGGCAAGTCAGTTTTTGTGATACTCTACCACAAACCAATCTCCTCTCTATCGTTACTGCTCCCCCTTGCTAAACTTCAACTGTTTATCAAACAATCTACCCATCTATCTTGCTTCCTTCCTTCCACTACGTGCACATCATTTGTCTATATCATACATATCTAAGCTGCCAACATCAACACATCAGATTTCGAGGGGTTTTGAAAAGCTACCATTGATATTGTACTTGTGTGCTTCATCGTATCCCAAATGGGCAATAATTACATCCAAATCGGCCAGTCTTTTCATATATCCGCTTGTCGGAACTTTCAATAAGTCGTCTGATATTTCGGGCGGCTCTTGCAGAGACGTGGAAGCTCTGATGCACATCGTAATCTGGCTGCCCATCAAGACATCGGAGACTAATCTGAGCAGGGTTTCATGAAACTTGTCGGTCACTGAAAGCTGTTATAAGCTACTGAAATCCTTGCATCTGATTGGCTGACAGCAAATTTGTCAGTGAAAATATCTGACAAAACACATCTGATGAAATTAATGCCCCCTGAATGCATGTCTACCTAAAATGATGATTTTATAAGTTGCAATGCTGAATGTGTCAAATCCAATTATCTCTCTACCACCACATATATTCTTCATATATTTGCTTATCTGCTTACTTAGCCATCACGTCCAATCATTGCTGGGTTTCCCTCTCTTCTTCTGCTCCATGATCTGCCACTCCCAGGAAAGTGCAATCAATCCAGCGATCTGAGGATGCAAGCACTGGTGTGTGTGCCACATGGTTTCACGCGTCGCGATTCGTGCCGATAAAAGAGTGGGTATGTAAAGCGGTTTCCAGGGAAAAGTGCAGAATGACTTTGTGGTTTGAATTCTTCTCAAGTAGTCTGCCATAGTGTATAATCACACACCCACACACACATAAACACAATCTTAATCTTCTTTTTACTCTTGTATGAAGGCGAATAAAGTAAAAATGAGGGCAACAATTCAATTTGATTGTGTTTGATTGGTTGGGTGTTTTTTTTTTTGTTTAATTCAACAATTTTTTTTTAATAGTAAAAAGAAAAGTGATGAAGTATACAAAATATATATATATATATATGAGAGAGTTGTTCCCATGCTCATTTACTTCTTTGCAAATCAAGTCAATGCACAAGACACTGCCTCTAAGGCCGAGACACAGGGAGACTTTAAAGGCACAATTTACCATTTGCAGATGAAACAAAAACCCAGCATTAGTGCTTTAAAATAGTTCTAAAATATGAGTTACGGATAGAAACAACCACTGTAAAAATTTGAATTGTAAAATCGATGTTAGGTATAGTTAAATATACAATATGTGAACAATAGTTATAATAACAAAGTTTCTAGACTAAACCATCAACAGGTATGGTTTATTGAGAAAAATACTGATATCTCCTTATATTTTAGGCTTTATTGCAAAATTTTTACATGGTAGGATGTTTTTGTGATACAACTGACGTACACATATGCATCAAATGTAATATCTCGAACATTTTTAAGTCATTGCTACCAATGGTTAACAGTACCTGTAAGTCACAATCTCCCATACGCACACCACCGGAAGACGGGCACCTCGCTTATCTCCAGCATCCCATCTGACATGTCATTCCGACTGATTATTAGTCACACTCGAGGGGAGAAAAATCATTGGTTTGCAGAAGATGGAACCTATGAACATGACGACGACAATGTCGTTTCTTCCCTTTTCACTCCTGTCCTTCCGTCTTTCTGCAATTATCGACAAGACCGGCTAACAAAATGCTAAATTGCAGTTTGTGATTGTACAAGTGAGCCTGAGGGAAGGAATAATGACTTGTTTGTATCACCAGCCTGTAACACGTCACTTCGTTTATTCCAACATGGAAATATGACAAGACAGTACTTCACTCAGCCATGATGAAAATAAAAATGCACTGATTTGCACTTGAATAAACACACAAAATGAGATTTTTCATAATTTCTTTTAATGAAATGATTACAACAAAAAAAAACACATCAATCAAATTACCAATTTCTATAATGAGCATTCCCTCTCTATACTTATTTCAAGTGTCAACTTGGCCAAACCTTCCACAGTCTTCATTATATTTGAAGAAGATGCTCCTCAACATCATATCAGGATGTCAACAAGATACAGGGTTGGAAAACAAACCAAAGGAAATAACCACTAAATTCACCAACAACACAAATAAAATCATTCCTCTAGAAGCGTGCAAGTTTTTTGTTCCTGTAACATGCCCACAATAGAATCGCCCCAAATGACAAAAACGAGATAAAAGAAAACTCAGTTACAGCTTTGAACAAAAAGATGCTCAACTTTCTAAAGATTGCATTCAGGAATATCAGTGATCATTGTCTTCCAAGGGTACAATACGAAAAGTAAAGTCATAATGCTCTCATCATTACAGCTGTATAATCACCTAGAGGCATTTCTCATGACTGTTGGAGTAATCCCCAAATCAAACGCTTGAGTGACCTTTCGTAGTGACCGTGGGGGAGGGGGGTTGGTTTGTGACATTGTGGGGTTATGTTCTTTAAGGTTTACTGGTTTCAGCTAAAGATTCTTCTTTATATGGAAATACTGCCATTTGCATTATTATGCAATCATATTGACACATTTACACAAATACTTCAGTTTTTATCATGTGGCGCCATTGCAGGGTAGTATATTTGCATAATTCCACAACTTGCAACCTATTCAATTCAATTCAATATGAATATCATTCAATAATGATCACGAGAGATCAAATTTCTTTGTATCTGAGAGCATATTAACTTTGTATTCTCACCAGTAATTTGTGCAGACCTATAGTAATCTACCAATGAATACAAATCATGACTGCTCATTTGCAGCCATGCATTCACAAAGCCCACAAAATGTCAGTGGATATCAAACTATTTGAGAAAAGGTCAGATTCTACAAAGAGGGGATTCCGTAAACTGATACATGAAGACAACAACATCACAGGAAAAATCACCCCATGTGATTTTCCGCAGGTTTTGCAACACAGGGTCACATTTTGGAGACGTATTTCTTCACAGATCAGGATGCAATTTAGTGGGGAAAAAAAAAACAAGCAAAAAGGCACACAACAAAAACTTGTATTATAACAATATGGATATTGCCCCAGCTATTACAAATTGTGTTGGACATTTACGCCAGGTCTGTCTGGCAACTTCCCAACGTTTTTAATTTTTTGTAGCCGGGAAAAAAAAAATCCTCAAACTTCGCAGCAGCGGCAGCAGCAACGGCGGTGGCGGGATAGTCCAGCGTGCAAATATGCACGCGGTGAGACATGCGACCCATCTCGACCAGCGAACCAATCATTTGATTACAATCTGTGTCTCTGGTTATTGGCAAACGTCATGATCGGCCTCTCAGGGAGGTATCAACACCATGTGCCCTGGAGCGCTAGAAAAAAACAAACATATAATCTACAACCATCTTTCTATTTTACCTTCTTCCTGTAATCTTTAAAAAACAAAAACAAAAGTGGAGGACAGACAGATGAAAGTGCATTCGTCACGCACAAAGGGAAAACGCATCACTATTTCTTCAGATGGAAAACAAATATTTTTAGTTACAGCAAAAGAAGCAATACCATTTTTAAAATCAAACCCAACATTTTCCTACTCTTCAATACATTTTGTAGTGTTGACAAAGAACTTTAATGTGCATTTTAATTTCACAATTCTTGGATCTCGCAAAATTTGCAAACTAACGATGTACGCAAACATTTCTGGTTTTACAGTATGCCTACTCTATAAAAACAAAAGATGTTGACAATGCAATTCATTAACAATAATACTAGTGCCAATGTCATTCTGTGTTTTATTTCGCAAAGTTTTCAACTTGTTTGCCTTTTTAACAACAATGATAATAATAATAATAATAATAATAATAATAATAATAATAATAATAAAGCACATTTATAATGCTATATTAATTTCTTGCTACGTTTCATCTTTTTTTTTTGCTTCCACTCTCTTTAAAAGCAAACTTGCATATTCAAAATATGTTGTAGTAAATGTCATCTGCCTGTTCATTTATTCATGTATGTTATCATAACCAATTCATTACTTTTTTACATCAGGGACCATATGTATTTTTGTAATAACCAACTCACCTGATAAGTCATATTGTAAAATATGTAACATGCTTACTTATAAAAAATGCATTCATATATTTACAGTCATTGTCTCATTCATAATGAATATGTATGGATACAGCTACATTATAGGTCAAAATTAAAATGTTCAAATCAACTTAATTGACTTGTCTGCTGATTCAATGCACTATTTGCTGCAGTCAAACATGCAACACGTTTTTTTTTGTTTTTGTTTTTGTTTTTGTTTTGTTTTTTTTGTTTTTTTCGTTTTTTTTTTTTTTTTTTTTTTTTTTTGGTTTAGGGCTTTGGTTTCATGTTTCAGTTTTTGACGACTGAAGACATTGAAAAATTCAATGCTCACTGGCATGTGACCCTTGGCTTTGCTATGTTTGCTGACTGGCAATCGCACTGAGAGCTTTCTCTGCAAATTGGCAAGGATGTTAGGAAATTAATCGCTGATCAATAGGGATCACTTAATCCCTTTAAACCCCATAGTGGAGCAATGGTCTTCGTATTGGACTGAGGTACATTGGTATTGCTAAGTTTCATTGTTCATTTGCTCTTTGGTAGAAACAAAGTAACGCAACTCTTATCACGCTGTCACGCTAAAAAAAAAAAAAAAATGAGAAGCTTGCACAAAATTCAGTATTCAGGACACTTTGGTTGCATATTGATACTTAACCCAATTGCTAGCTGTCAACTGAAAACAGTTTCTATTTTGTGTGTGTGTGTGTGTGTGTGTGTGTTTGTGAGAAGATGTTAGCAACATTTGCAAAATAACCTGTTGTAGCATTATACTTATGGCCAGTTTATTAAAGTCTATACTTTAATAAGAGAGCTGGAATTACAAGACACAGTCAACTACAAAGAGCACACAAAATGCAGTTTTTCTCAAAATAAATCATCAAGGGAAAAAACAATTCTGTGGTTGTGAAGTTCCTGGATGGTGGTGAGCGGGGATAAAAATATACAAATAGGAAATGAAAAATGGTGAAAACAAGTCAGTAATTCAAGGTAATGGCGTCATTGATACCCTACTCCTGAACTTATGTGCGGCTAGTTCTGCCCATTACCTACAAAATTTCCACAAGGGGACACAAGAAAATATACATATGAGTGGGCTTTTCCACAAATTATGAAACACCTATATACCCTGAAGTCACATCACACCTCCATGGAATATATATGACTGCCTTGTTCTTACACGTTCGGACAGAAGGGGGTAATTTGAAGATAACTCTCACACCTTGCACTTGGCTTGAAGAGATAAAAAGGATATGGAGTATTGAGGGATGCTTCATTTATAATTCGGATGTGGGATACTTGAATTAAAGTTGCACTTAAGGAGCAAGGTAAAGCACACCTCTAGTTTCTCCAGTGTTCATCTTCGATCCCATACTTGTATTGCATTAGGATTGTATCGAACATTTGCAATACATTAAAATATATGAGATAATTGGGGAAAAGGCCTATGGTGCGAAGAGGAAAAATGCAGTGCAGGGAACATTACAACTGTTTGAAAACTACAACATTTTGACATCACTTCTTTATTATTTGTGATCATCGCATGAAACGCAAAAGTAATTTTGCCCTTACTATCAATAGAACATCCATGTCACCTCGTAATTTTGACTTCCGGGACTTCATTAAGCAGTTGTTCTCTACTCCACCTCATCCCTTCAACTTTCCAATCCCTGCTTCTTTATCTTCTTATTTATTTTTTCATCATCATCTCCTTCCTCTTTCTCCTTCTCTCTCCCCTCTTCTGCCTTATATATCTTTAGTTCCCTTTCTCTCCTCTCAATATACTCCTTCTTTCATCTCTCCTTCTATTTCTCTCTCTCTATCTCTCTATATATATTTCTTCTTCTTTCTCTATCTCTCTATATTTCTATTTCATCTCCCCTGTCTCTCCACTCCCCTTCATCTCCATTCCATCTTCTACTGCTTCTTCTATCCCTTTTTCTCTCTTTCTTTCTATCTTTCTCTCTCACTTCGCGTTCTCTTCCCAAACTCCCCCCCCACCCCCTCCCCCTCCCCCTCCCAATCTCATCTATTTACATGAGGGGCCTCTGATCTCATGATTGGCCAACAATGCAGGCACTTATCAGCACCTGACCGACCATGTCACCCCATCTTCCTCCGCCGCATTCTTGGATTCCACCAGATATCAACATCACTTCCACAGCAGCCATCAGCCTTCCTTCAAGGCCCTATGTCCCATTATTTTCATCCCCCTTTATCTTTGTCTGAGAGTATATGATGTTTCATCAGCGACACTGTCCTGCTTTTTGCTGTCAGAGCAGCAGGTGCAGCAAAGCTGGATGGACAAGACATCTCTGTGACCTCAATTTTTACGAAAACATTACTTAAAGTTCAAGGCACTTGCTGTTACTTATAAGTCACTGGAAGGGATGAAAAACAACAAATAAAACCGTGAAACAAAAGCATAAAAATGGCAAATTTGAATTGCTCATATCGAGAACCACAAAACTTTAACAGTATTGTTTACCATTGGGAGCAGTGATTTAAAAAATGTCAGAGTTATCACATTTGATGCATATGTGTAGGTCACTTGTATCACAAAACATTGTACCATACAAAAATGTTGCAATAAAGCCTAAAATGTATACGATGTAAGGAGATGTCACTATTTTCCCACGAAACTATAACTGTAGATGGCTTAGTCTAGAAACATTCTTACCTCTGTCAAGGAAGGAGGAGGTTAAGTGATCAGCGGTGTTGGTTTGTCTGTTTGCACAAGGAACACCTCATTCAACCTTGGTAGTGATCCGGGAATTTTCATGGATTTTTGAAGGATTTTTCATCTTTTGGTATATAAGGTCAACGAACTTGGGGTTCAAGCTGCGCGTACTGGAGGTTTACATGCACACTAAAGCACATGCTCTGCTCGCACAAGCAAGGCGCCGTGCAATTACATAAACAAAAGGCTTTTCTTTGGGGAAATTACATGAGTTTGCTGGCTTGGCGGAGGTCTGTGCTCTCTGAGAGTTTTTCTAGTTTTATAACTATTGTTCATATTTTAACAAGACTTGGCATTGATCATACTGATTCAAATTTTTAAATTGGTTGTTAATATCCTTAACTCACATTTTATAACTATTTCGAAGCACCAAAGCTGGGTTTTTGTTTCATCTGTAGATGGTACATAATGCCTTTAAACAGAAATATGATATTAATTTTTCATTTCACACATTACACATGACAAAGTCTTACATGGGTTTGAAAAAACATTACGACGGATCAATTTAGCATCTTTATTCAAATGACAATAATTGGAGATCTTTTTTATGTGTGTGTCCACACTCAAACACCATTGGTTTTTTAATTGAGTTGCAAAAATGGATTTGTGAAAACCGTTCTTAACAAGGTGCATGTGAACAATGCCCAGGCAACCGGTCATCCAATAATCCATAGCTTTGATGCCTGTGGCAAGGACACCAAACTCGATATTAAACTAATGTCCATTCTTATCTTAACTGATCTTTTTTTGTTCTTGGCTCTTACTGAACCCTCCAAATACCTGCATACTTCATCAGTAGATGTTAAATAACATCTGAATGATGTGGGGACAAATTTGAGATCAAAACACCGCAGCATGATATACGGGGGAAAAAATGCATGATACTTCAAACTTTCACTTTAATTTCACTTCTTAGTCAGGTTATGAATGTCTCCTGCATTCACTACGGACGGATTTGCAGAATTTCTCGCGCAAATGTTAACTTAGTGGCCGCATCTTCGATTGTGGCAAGGTGTTTACCCAGTGAGTCACTATGACAATACTGCTAATTTATGTTCTCCAATCCTCCCACTGCCTCCGGTGTTCCCCCCCCCCCCCCACCCCTCCCCCCTTCTCCATCACAGACGTAATTGCAGTAAATATATTCTGCGGAATGCATTAAATGATTTTAATGAGTTTTCTGGTTTGCGGGTGAAAGTGTAGGGAAAGACTGGGTTACAGGAGAGGGGGGGGGGGGCGGGGAGGAGGAAGAAAGAAGCACTTGTATCTCTTTTATACTGTCCGGGAGCGATATACTACTAACTACCACATAGGGCAATATACCTCTCTGGGCATGTTTTTCTCGACCAAACATTCCAGTTTTTCTTCTTGTCCCTTTCTCCATCCCCCTAACCCTTACTCTACTAATCAATCAAACAAACATATCCACAAACCAACTTAGAAGGAAAAAGGGGGGTCGAAAATTTAAGAGGAAAAAAAAAAATCACACAAGACAAGTTACTAGACATTTATGACATTTAGTGTAATCAAAACTAGGGTGTGAGTCATGGGTATTAGGTAAACAGTGACATCTCTACATGTAACCAAAGGAAGGGGGATAGAAGAGGTAAATGAAGTGATTCAAAGCCATGCCACAATAAGACCATTCACATACACTGGAAAAGTGCGATTGGAATTGCGATTCACAGCACCCTCTTTTTTTTTTTTTTTGCACTCTTGCTTGGACTTACACAGGCAAAAAAAAAAATAATAAAATTGTGAACCAAATCACGATGTTTCACTGAGAAAAATCACATCCAAAATTGTATCGTTTTGAGCGAGGCCAACTGGATGTATGCGAGTCTCGTAGAGTGACCTGACTTTGACTTTCAGATCAGTGTTTTATCAGTCCTTACTGCCCCAAAGTGTTTGACATGCACCTTACATTACGGGATATGAAAGACGATATAATTTTTTGCATAGCGTTCATACACGCTTCTCACTGCAAAATATCACAACTATTCAACAAAAAAAAAGCGTGACTATTTCAGAAAAGTCACGCTCTTGGTGGTGTGTGGATCGTGATGTGAGTCCAACTATTTTACAGTCGTGATTATTATGTTCACACACATATAAAAAACACTTTTCTTTGCGTCGCAACTCAAATCGCAGCCCACATAATCACAATTATTGGTGGCAGTGTGAATGGGCCCACTGCTCCCTGAGCTACCAAGGAACGTTGCTGTGGTAGAGAATTGATGCATGACATAACTCTGTATTTGATGTTCCAGCCGCAATGTCCCCCCTCTTCCCATCAAAAGGCTCCTTGATGGCAAGAGGGGGACTCCATAAAAAGACAGGTCTGCACACACACCAGAGGCCATTATCTTAATTGTGTTTCCAACAGAACAACAAAGCAGGACCACGAGACACCATCGTTTCCGAAGAGGGTACGTTGAGGGGGCACATAGTCTGATGCAGTCCCACTTCAGTCCCCAAATCTCTGCTTTTAACAGACATATTGCCTTACAATTCTGACATATTCACCAATATTGAGGTGACTTGTCACTTTATAGTGACTCATGATGAATACAACATAGAGAAAAATCAAGCAGGACGGAGGAACACTAGCAAAGCATATGATTCAAATGAGGAAATGAAGAGTTTGTTTGCAAAAACCGATAAGTCCATTTTTGAAGATTTTGAAGTACGGTCTCTGTCATAAAGTACAAAATAATACCTTGTAAATGATATATTGGTCACTACATATAAAGGTTTATTTTTGAAGTTATGGTCAAGAGAAGCACAAATTTTCTTATTATTCTCTTTATTTTTCTTGACCTTTAATCGCAAATATCTCCATTTGACAAATATGGACTTATCGGTTTTTGCAAACAAACTCTTCAAATAATGAAATCTTGAAGTTTTGCATTCCTCCTAATTAAGAAGCAGAAAAATTCTGCAATATTCATATTTTACACCAGACTTAAGTAAAATTCCTGCCACTTTCTTTGACTTTACTCTATTACTGTCAACTCAAGTAACCACAAGTATGCATTTTTACACAGGAGCCTAAAAAATGCCAGAATGCAAATTGTATGCCATCACCCAAAAAAAGAATGTCAGTTGGAAGGATGACACTATTGCCTGAATGACAACTACACAGAATTAAATGAATCATTACTTTCCCTGTCAAACAGATTTTGCAGAAATCCTATTAAAAAGAAAGCCTGTCAAAGCAAAGACAGATCTTGCAATAGAGAGATCCCCATCATCTGAGTGGCAAATTGAAATATTAATTTCAAATAATTACTACAACATTTCTAGATACTCAGCCCAGTAAATGCAGAGGATGACATCAAACATTGAACATGGAGAGACACGGGGGATGCTGACACAGGTAATGGAATGTATGGCAATGTGCCACCAAAGATAATCATCTTTATAATGGACACACAAACAAAAATAACATCATGTAAGCAACATGATCACAAATTTGGTGTAAAAATCACCTACAATACCTCTTAGGACTTGTTTTGGACTATGATAAAAGATATGGTGGTAAGTTCAACAATGATCTCGAAAAATAAAATTTCATGATCGTACTTTTCATGTAAAAAAAAAAAAAGTTTAAAAAAAGTTCTGATTCAATGGAAGATTGTACATGATTCTGTTAATAAAATATCCATCATCTACAGTGAGCTAGCTGTTATTCACAGACGAGATCCCACAGGGAATTTGGGAGGCGTATATTTGCATTTTTCCCCTTATTCAGACGGCAAAAGCTATTTGCTTATACATGTAAGTAGAGCAACTCCTTACATACGTAAATACCACATAGATTGCAGTGCCGTAGACTCAATGACGTGCATGCAATGGTAAGCCTTGTAGATAAGCACTACTCAGAATAACTACAGATCTAATTTATCAGTGCAGTGGCGATGAATGTGTCATGACTACCATTTGCATCTAATCTCACTCCTGTCCATGTATGCACAATTGTATTGAAACAGATAAATTAAATGCATTTCTTGGATATAATGCATAATAAACATACAGTGAAATAACTAATAAAGATATTCTATAAAGCTGGAAACTTTCAATTTCTAATGTGTTTTGTGGTTGGTTTGTTTGTTTTTTTGCACATTTCTTTACAGTGCCTAATATTCCATGTACACACTGTATAAGTAGAAGATAAAAATGACAGATGATACTAACTCTTATGTAAAAGACACTAGAGGATATGTTTGACTGGTTACTACAAAGCAAAAAATTTCAAGCCATTAAATTTTCGCAAATTGCTACTGGCATTCAATGTATCATAGTGTACAGTAGATGAGATCTTTCACATACTTTTTATTTCACAAATCTTGGCTTTCATGTAATTCACAAAATTAGGAAGCATGCAAGAATTCCTGCTTTTACAGTACAAGGGAAAGCACACAAAAAGCAAAAAAAAAAATAATAATAACAACTACAGAAGCACTCTGAGAGCGCATGCAGCTCATTTCCACCACTGATCTTGTTCTTCCATAGAGATACATGTATCAGTGATTTCCACCCATACGTACTTATAGCATTGTGTGCTGAAAGTCGCCCAATTTCCCAATATAGAAGCCTTTGTTACGTCATAAACCCTCAGCTGCACGGCGCACCTCACCCTAGCAGAAATTAGAGCATGCACTTTAGTGCACGCATGCAAACCTCAATACACGCAACCTGAACTCCCAAGTTCATTGACCCTACCTGCCAAAATGTCATAAATCCTTCATAAATTCCCCCAAAATTCTCGGATCACTACCAAAATTTAATCATCTGTTACTTGTATCATTCTAAACCTTTCCTGCAAGTTTCATCCAAATCCGTTAACTACTTTTTGAGTTATTTTTCACCCGGACAAACTAACTAACTAACTAACAAACAAACAAACACACAAACCAACAGTAAAGAAAACATAACCTCCTCCCTTGGCGGAGGTAATAATTATAGGAGCAATAATAATCACAGATTGAATCTTAAACATTGTATCCAATCAGGGAGATGAAAATTAAAACTTGCCAAGGATCTCAGCCCTTTTTAACAGAGACATCAAAATGTATTTTAAAAGAACATAAATGGCCCCCAAAAAATGACACAAAATGATTCATGAGTGTCCTAGGCATCGATATTCATGTTTCACTGCAACATTTAGGCAGTGTTAACATTCACCATGGCATTCTCGCACGGCACTAGATATACACCCACTGCTTCCCGGCAGCCTGGGAGCTAGAAATAAGACGCACTGCACAGCAAGCTTTCAAGCGCCTGTCCTTGGTGATAGCACTAATCAATTTGCTTTTCCTTTATTTGGTTTTGGTTTTTGTTCTTTTTTTTTTCGGGTGGGGGGGGGGGCTTTTTGTTCGGTTGGTTGTTGTTTTTGTGCACATTGGTTTTGTAGGGGAGTGAGAGGCAGGAGAGAAATAGTAGTTAGGTTTTTATGGCCAGCACGAATTGAAAAGATACTGAGTAGAGTTGGCCTACCGCAAGGCAAAGTATTACCTACACATGGGATGACACAGAAGAAAGGTACATGTAAGAGGCAGATGAAAGAAGATATAAAACTAAAACAAAAACGGTATAATGCAGACAGACATGAGTCACACTCCTCTTAAGATTCAACCGCAAACCAAACTGACTGCAGCAAATGAAAGGGACTTTCTCATCAAACTGCTCATACCACAGGCAGTTAAGATTCTCGAGTACAATGACTGGTCTGCATGCACATTACTTGTGGTTAATACAAAAGAGGCACACAACCCAAAGTTATAAAGACGTGCTGATGGTCTTCACACTTCATTCAGTTCATTGCCTTTCTTCTCTCTTTTTTTTTAATGCTAGTCACATAAGTTTACTCCTGAAATGAATAACAGGGGAATGTCTGCAAAGTCTATACAAATATGACAGCCTCAATAAACTTTACTACTAGCATTACACCATGTAATTTCTAAATGGGAAAAAGGGCCAAAACAAATTTATGTCCATACAATACAAAAAGAAAAGACCAAATCCAGCTAAAGTATTAAAAGCTTGTACCAATGCAGAATTTTAACTGATAACTGTTATAACAACAGTCCTGGCAAAATCGCCCATTGATGCCTAAAACAAGAGGAAGGAGAGAATGGGGCAGAAAAAGACACACGCACCCTTGCATTCCTTGGAGCCTCACACGTTTCTACATCTCCGGGCAACTCATTTGCTTCTCTGTTTTGTTTTGTTTTTTCCACAATCACCCCCCTCCCCTCTAAAACTCTGTCGCAAAATCACCCCTGTCTTCCAGCCTGGGCTCCTTAATGCCTCTAATAAGATTACTGATTAACCAACTCATGGGTTAGATCAGAGGCCTTAATGGTGTTAATCCCTCCATCAAATAAGATTGGACCTGGTTGGCGAAAAGGACATGTCGAATTTCTTCTCTTTTTTTTTTCTCTCTCTCTCTCTGGTCGATTATCTAAACAACTCCAGTCCCATTTTCTGTTTCCCTTTTTTTTTTTCTATACCAATGTTTTATCGCATGTACACATGTTCCTTGCATCTGCTATCCTCACACAAGTATGATTGCACGACACTGGGGAAAATTTTTTAAAGGTATGGTACAGTTTTGGTTGAAATGGGGCTTTAAGTTTCCAACTTTTTTGTGATATAATGAGAAGCCTCTTATGAAATATGAAGGTACATATTATTCCATTTATTATAAAGAGGAATCTACAGTTTATTTGATGAAAATTGTTTCTGAATTGGCTGAGATATCCAAAACAAAGCAATCCCAATAAAAGGTGAGACCCACCCTTTAGGATGGCTTTTTTACTTTGTTTTTGGATATCTCGGCCATTTCAAAACCGATTTTCATCGATAAAATTTGAATTCCTCTTAAAATCACATGCTCTTTCATAGTTAAAATAGTTTAATAGTTTAAAAGTTAAAAGCAGAATCCTCACCTCAATCAATACTATACCAGCCCTTTAACTGGCACTAAAAGCAAAATTAAAAGAAAAAAAAATACAGATTGAAGCTCAAAATTATGTCATTGATAGGTTTTGCATTATCTATTGACACTAAGAA
Source organism: Diadema setosum (assembly GCF_964275005.1). Lineage (NCBI taxonomy): Eukaryota > Metazoa > Echinodermata > Echinoidea > Diadematoida > Diadematidae > Diadema > Diadema setosum. The sequence goes on from NC_092699.1 coordinate 6,423,037, forward strand.
TACAGTATCTTATTGAGAAATTTGGGCAATACATGTAAATGAACATTTCAGGAGGAGATTTGTGTTTGGATTCATTCTATGGGGCCACTAAGAAAGAATCTGAATAAATGTTCATGAGTAAGCTATGACAGGACCATAGTCAGGCTCGTAAAAGTGTACAAGGTCAAGAATTTTCACAATGCCACATCTGTGAGAAGAGTCCCAAGGAGTTTTGCCTATCAGTGGAATTCTCACTATCGCATTCTGTAAAAACTCAAATGGCAGCAGCGCTATTTAATTTCTGTATAAACAATAAGTCGACAACCCTGTGCCACTGTACAGCATGAGCTCTTTTTGATCACACGCAAAATACAGAGTACTATCTCTATCTCAAAACTACAATATCTTTATAAAGTTTCTTGTCAACTGTTATATGGTGGGAAAAGAAATATCAACTGCAAGCTCTGAAAATGCTTGTCATGGTAATTCTCACTGTATAAAGTAATGGTATAAAGTGGGATAGCCAAAGACTGACAAGCACCAGCATAGAGGCGGACAGGAGTGTTGGCTTAGTCTAATAATATTAGCATCATCTGCTTAAGAGAGGACAGGATAATCTTACTGCTGATCACAAAAATGTCAAACCGTAATTCTCTATCTCTCTGTCCCTATCCATCTCTCTCTCTCTCTCTCTCTTTATCTATCCACCTATATCTCTGTCTATTCATCTATTTATTTATATATCCTATCCTTATGTCTATCTATCTATATCCATCTATCTAACTCTATATATCTATCCATGTATCTCTTATTCATCTATCTGTATTTATCTATCTACAAACTGTCTATCTATTCATCTCTCTATATTTATACATATATCTTTCTGACTATCTATCATATATTTCTCGACCTAGCTATCTACCACAAGTATATATATTTATCTTTCTATCTATCCATATATTTCTCTACCGATCTATCTACTACAAGTATCTTTATTCATCTATCTATTCATCCATATATCGTATCTCTCTTCCTCTGTCTACTTCCATCTCTCACATTCTATCCCCATCCTCCTTCCCCTTTTTCCCCATTCCTCTACCTTCAGTCAGCCTTGTTGGACTTTTTTTCCTCCTCCCACAATCCTCTTTCCCAACTTTCTCTCCATTCCTCCCTTTACACATCATTCTCTTCATCTCCATTCATCCTGTTTTCTTATCTTCCCCCTTCTTTCTCTTCTACCTCACAGTCTATTCTCCTTTTTCCTGATGCCCTCTTTCTACCGGTCCTGATCCTCATCATCCTAGAAGCAAGGCAAGTGAGAGGGCTCTCTTCCTCTTGCCTATCACACAAGTGGAGAAAAAAAAACAATGTTGTGCTATGATGTACTTGTTCTCTTTCTCCTGCAACTACATTTTTATATTCCTCTCTTTCTCAGCATCCATACCTTTATGAACACACAATCAGACAACTTCTTTGCTAGAGAGAGATGAATATTTGCCCCGATTACAACCCTCCAGATCTCTCTCTCATATCCTTCATTCTCTAATTTCTTCTTGTACAAATATTAGGTTAAGATAAATATCCATTATTTTCCCCCTCTCCCTCTCTCATTTTACTGATGTCACTATATACTTGAATATTATAAAGAAATGGCTACACATTATATACATGAATACATAGATACATGAATATGCAAATATATAACTATATAACTATATAATTGTATAAACATATATGAATATTTATGATTATATAAATATACCAATGTATCAATGCATAGATACAGTATATAAATATACTATTCTATTTATATTCTTTTTCTTTTGGGTCTAAGTTCCTCCTTTCTTTCCCCTTCACTCAAATATTTTGCCTGAGGACCTAAGGTGAGTTAATGCTTCCTGTTACTCAGCCCCAATCGACACCAGGAAGGGATGTGAGCTTCGACGCCCCCCAGCCACTATCACGGGAGGCCCCCATCGGATCCCGTATCCAGGGAGATGCTCCTCCTGGAGGTGATTCTCCCCCCTCCCTCCCCTTGCCATCTCCTCTCCTCTCGCACTCCCCCCTAAACCCTCAAAGCTCACGGAGAACAGGAAATGCAAACAGTACAATCTCGGCCCTTGATCGATACAAACACAATGTAGTGTCAGTTTGCCGGGAGAGCTGACTTCATGTGGCCTCTACATAACTCTTTTCCTCTCCCCGTCTGTACTCTAATACTTACTGTATCCCTCTCTTTCGTCCTCATGCCTCTGCAGCTCCTAAAAATACCTGCATCGTCTATTTTAAAACTGCCAGTTATTTTGATTCCTCCATCCACTGTCTCTCACTGCTGTCCCTGTTCCACAGTCCAGGCAGATTTAATTACCTCTATATACGTACAATGAATAAATTTTATTTCATTTCAAACATTCGCTCAACTCTTTCTTCCCCTCCCGTTATAGAATATGATGCATTATCCATCATACTATAACCTGTCACCATGGATGAGCTGCATCCGCAGATGCTTGGCCATACTAAGATTAGAACCTCCTTTCAGATCTGTAAAGGAAATTCGTTTGAAAACGTGTCGCGCAACAAACGCTAATCGAGGGACCCTTTTGAAGTCTGAAAGCGAATTCAACTTGCCACGTAGCACTCCCAGTCACACGTTTCTACCATCCCATGTGACCACTCGTGGTTCGGAGGTGCTTTACAATCAAGTGTTGCCCCATTCTGGGGTGCGTGTTTGAAATCTGAACAATTTCACCTCTCAAACACGATAAGAGGAGATTGAACTCTCCCTGACCCTTTTTTTTTTTTTTTTTTTTTTTTGCTCCTATGTCTTTCTGGATTTTACTGACAGGAGAAACAATGGCATTTTCATATTCCATAATTCTTGATACCAGCAGAAATAAAGACATATGATCCAGTTTTTGCATAACAGTGCCACTGAATATTTGTCAATATAGATCCAATATGAAATAATACACTCAAGATCCGAAGGAAAAGAAAGCAATGTCACTGATGAAGTACAAAAGACATCAATGACAAATACAAAAAATACACACAAACCAAAACATCAAACAAGATGAAGACTGGAAAAAAAAAAAAACAATTCTTTCTGTATTTGACAATGGCTTTACTTAATAAGTGGGTTTTTTTAAACTTTGAAAACTGTGTTTACTTATTTTGCATTCAAACTTTCCATATTACTTATGTAGACATATGTTTTTGTCTATGTGATGGTATCGAAAGTTGCTCATATGATCGACAAGCCATGTAGCTGTCATACAGAATGTCAGTTGCAGGTAGAGTGGGCCAAGGATACTCATTTCGGCGTTACAAAACCTAACTCCTGTATACACACACACACACACACACACACACACACACACACACATTAGCAAACAAATCTCAAAAATGTGTCTGATGATGCAAACAAGTTCTTTCGTAACTAGCGTGAAACCCTGCAAAATGCGATCGTGACCTTTGATGTGAATAGTGAGTGGAGTATCTCTGTCAGCTGTAAAAGCTCCGAGAGTACCGGGTCCACCACATCTGAGCACATAAGTATCATCTTTTTCTCTATCTTTCTCTTTTACTTTACAGTAAGAAGCTGGAGAGAGGATTTTCCAGCTACCCTACATGTAATCAGGAATATACGCTGACATTTTTTAATTACTGGACATATGACTCGGAGGTGTAGAGTCATTACACATGACTTAATAATGTACTTACCTTATGCAAGTTTTATCGCAGACAGTACAGATTAAAACCCACCCCTCCCCCATTGTGTCCACCGACTAAATCTGTATCCATAGCAACAGCAGAATGCATCCTTACCTGGGGAAACAAACACAAGAAAATTGAGGAAGTGATGAGTCAAACTTAACTACAGTGTAGTCAATAACAACTGATAGCTAATGATTGGCTGAAATCACAGTTACTTGGCCAAACTTGTAAATCGTTGAGGTAAATTCACAGAATATTGAATTACTTCCTCTATGAGCATGTGTTTTGCATGCTTCAGTAACAAAACTTGACGTGAACAGAAGATAGTTTTACAGTAAGGATTTTTATGCTTGATTAGTTCTCTTATAACTTACATGTATGTTGGTAAGTTGTGAAAGAAAAAAGGATATAATCACAGTGTATCAAGGGCCATTCTTACTGATACTGATAAATCATGACATTGGAGGGAAAAGCGCAACATGTTTGTGAAAGTTTCAAGGCAACTGTGCCAAAACCAACTCGAATCACCATCTGAAAACTTGCACACCACTGTATATCTTTGCTCACATAAAATGTGAGAAAAAAAAAGTGAGAAATTTGCTGATCACAATTTGCAATGAGAATTGAGAATGCGCACCGCAGAAAAAAAAAAGGAAAGAAATACAACACATTATTTAGTCATGCGACTTCCACTGTTAGAACTGTATTTCCTAGAGCCTATCATGAAATGTGCGGCTAGCAGAGCTTGGTCATCGTTGAAGTCATGGCCATATAGACTGCTGAGCTAATAATGCATGCTCTCTTACAACATGGCAAAAACCTGTACTGTAACATTTCTCAGGCACCATAACTCCTCATCAGCTGTGTGAATGGAAAGTCAATCACCCCATTTTTTTTTTTTTTTGTATTGTAATAATTCCCTCAGAGAATGGGCCTCTCATGCATTCTAAAAACATAATTCTTCAGAAAAGCAATGAAGGGGAAAAGATGTACTGAAAATAAAATACATGTAGCACATATACAGTGTATATTCAATTCTCTCTTCTATTGACAACCCTCATGTACCAGATCGATATGTACTATCCACTCATCTGTCAAACTGCTTTTATCGGAACGTTAGTGTGCACAGTACGCCTCCAAGGGATTACATTATCTTGAGGGTCAATTGTTCTGTAGTACATGGACATTGCATAACATGATGTTTCATCATTACATTAGACAACAGGCGAAGCAAGGTGGCTTGCAGTGCAAAGGGTTAGAAAAAGGTACCTGCAGGATTTTCCCTGTTCACAAAAAAAAAAAATAAAAAAAATGTTGCAGTAGCATCTTTGTACCTTGCGCATGATGATACATTCAAGAAGAATCATACTAAAGTAGAACAAGGCACCACGTTGGCATTGGGAATCAAGGTCACTATTTCTGTCTCCACTTCACCATCTTCCTGCTCTACAGACTGATCCCTGCCACCCCCCCCCCTTTCCCTTTTCCTTTTATTGCATCTGATGTTGCCACTCTGTTTACAGGGCAACATTCTCCCTAAGTACATGTATATAATAGGCCACCAAAAGCAGACTTCTGTGAGAAATGTGCCCGGAATGAAATGCACAAGGCAGCGAGGTGAGCAACCACAGTGTTCAGGCTCGAATTGGAGTGAAACCAGCCTGCCAAAGACCACTCAAAAATTCAAGGCATGCCCGGCCAAAAAGACCCAGATCTCTGCCACTCTCGGCAAAGCGCCCCCAGAGGGGTGGGGAGGGGTGGTGGGGAGAAACAATATCGCCCCTCGCCAAGCCTCGCACGGATGCCTCTCGCTGAGATTTATTTACGAGCTCGGAGACCGCGCCAGAGTGTACGTAGCACAGAAACCTCCTTGCGCACCGCAGTCATACCTCGCACTATTACATCAAGAGAACTTACAACGTATCCCTTGCACTGTCATGACTGCCTGCCATTACGCTTTCTTTGCCCTGCCTCTTGTGTTATATATGATTCGTATCGTTGCTTACATCAAGTGTATGTGTATGTGTGTGTGTCTGTGTGTCTGTTTGTGTTGTGTCCTAAAAGCAAGCTAACCATATCACTGTTAATTTGAGCTATCTGTGATTAAACCTGCTAAAAACAAAGTGAACAATACGGAAATATAAAAAGGTTATTTTGATCATAACTTTACAAATATTTCTTTAACAGGTGAGGTAACACTGGAAAGGATTAACTTTGCTCTGTCTTGTGGTATAATTACTTTAAAATGTTTGAAAATGATGCTTCACCCATTTTTCGATCAAACTCTTCATACGTATGAACATCCAGCTCAAAACCCTAAAAAAGTAGGCCAAAAGGGATTTCTACTTTTCAACAAAATCTAGAGAAATAAGCTTTAAGCTTTAACATAATATATTACTCATTAAAATTGGACCATCCTGATCCATTCAAAAAGTGACTGACATTTGAGTCAGCCAAGCCCAAAGGATATACTTTGGTCCTCTACACAGAATCCTCACTTGCATTTCTTTCTTCTTCTTTTTTTTTTTGGGGGGGGGGGGGGGGAGTGGGGTTGAGCTGCCCGTAACATACACACATGTAAGCTAACATCTTCTGCGCCCTGTCTTGACTTTTGTCTTGCTTATTGTCTAAAGTTTGCAGAGTAGCAATCTCTTCTCACTCTTCAATTGGAAAAAAAAAAAAGAATAAGAGAGGCAGACAGGACCCAAAAAAATGGGGAAAAAATATCTCTCAGTGACTATGCACTTCATGAAGGTTTTGCAAATATTAATACTCACAATATTCACAAAATTAAAAACATTGCAAAAGAAACACGTAGAGTATGCAAAAGCATCAGTGCAAATAAATGCTGCTCATTAAAAATCAGGAAATATCACGCAACCACCATGTTAGTATTTCAACCTTGCTACTCCCTGGAAACAACACAATCTCTATTATATGTCATCCTGGAAGATCACAGCAAATCAACCCATTGAGGTCAGACTGATTTTTGCTACAACACGCATATCCTATAGACACCCGAGTATACTCAGGACTCGTCCTCAAAACGTTAAAGGCTTCATGAACCAGGAAGATAGTGGTCATCATTTTTCCCTTTCATTGTTGTATTGTTTGTTAACTCTTATTCTTCATATATTTGTTTTTCTCCCCAGGAGCACTTTTATTGAGAATTCATCCCTGCTGCCATGCCCCCTTGTCCTTTTCCTCACCCTCTTCACTTAAAACATCAACACGAAATATAACGCCTCCCACGCTCGTCACTCCTCGAACGCATCTGAACTTCTCGCACTCCATCAAGTCCATCCCTATCCTTTCTCTTGAAATGCAATGCGCTTTCTCCTCATCACTCTCACTTCTCCTAATGCTTCCCCTCTCCCTCCTCCTCCCCACCCCAACCCCACCCCTCTTTCCCTCTACCGTCTCTTCCTCTTGCTTTCGTTCTCACAGACACGCACACTTTAATGCAGTCTCCTTTTTCATCTACATGTGTATGTAGGTACCGACTTCTATCTCCTTCATCAGTGTCAATACTGCCAACAATTTCTATATAAACCTTCCATCTTCTGTTATTCCACCATCTCCTCCCCCACGCCCCCCCCCCCCCCCCTCCCATTTGCCATCCCCATCCCGGTCAACACCATGACAATCTTCTTCTTTTTTTTGACTCTGCAATTTGTACCTCACACATTTGTCTCCTCTGAAGATTCATCCATTGTATTTCGTACATTTTCCAACTGCTCTCGCCTGCAGCATCCCTAGCAGACGTGAGCGAGCGCCGTACCTTTCTTTCCCCCGTGGGAAGCTGGACATCTTCTTGCCATGCACGCCCACTCTTTTCCCCTTTTCCTTACTCTTTGACCCATACCGCTTCCTTTTTCTTTTCAGAACAACTGACTGTTGACTATCTATCTCGCACGACATATATAACCAATCTCCCCCCTCATTTGGTTTACATGTGCAAAAGTCATATCGTTCACAAAATGATTTCAATTCCATTATCATCGATCTACACAGGGTGCCTTCTCCCCCCTCCCCACCCCCCCCCCCCCCACCCAAAAAGTATGCCTATGATTTTGCCATTTGTGTATATCAGGTTGCTTACCTTCTGTTTTCTCTTCATCCGTAACTGATTATCGACTCATCTAATCCCTCCTACCTCACAATAAACTCTCATCTCTAAGATAGATGTACATACATTGTATTCCTTTCCCTCCCTGAAAAAAAAAATAAAATAAAATTCAGGACTGTGACCTGAAATTCTCAGCCCATTCTCCTCAAAGAAGATATTGCTCTTTTGAAATATATCATCACCTAACCTTACTTCAACTATTAATTATCTCTGTTTGCCTCCCAAATCTGCATTCTTCTCCTTACCTCCTTCCATTTGGCGTCTCTCATAATCCTAAGTAAAGGTTTACCTTTTTCCCATGTCCCCTCTCTTTACTTCCTCTTCCATTTCCTCAGCCCCTCCTCCTCCTCCTCCTCCTCCTCCTCCTTCTCCCCTCCTCCCCCTTCTCATCCTCCCACTCCATCTCTTCCTCCTCTTCTTCCTCCTCCTCCTTGCCCTCTGCCTCTTCTTCTTCCTTCTTCCTCCTCCTCACTTTCCCCCTGCTCCTCTTCTTCTTCTTCCTCCTCCTCCTCTTCCTCCTCCTCCTCTTTCTCCTCCTCCTCTTCCACCTCCTTCCTCTTCTTCTTCTCCTCTCCCTCCTCCTTCTCTTCCTTTAATATCTTCCTCCTACTCCTCTTTTTCTTCTTCCTCCTCATCCTCTTCCGCCTCCTTCCTCTTCTTCCTCCTCCTCAAATTTTTCTCCTTCTCCTCTCCCTCACTTTCCATCTCTTCCTCCTTTTTCTCCTCCTTTTTCTTCTACTCCTCATTCTCCATCTTCTTTTCTTCTTCCTCCTCCTCCTCATCTTCCTTCTCTTCCTTCTCCTCCTTCTCTTCTTTTTCTACTTTCTTCTCTTCTTCTTCCTCCTCCATCTCCTCCTTGTCCTCCTCCTCCTCCTCCTCCTCCTCCTCCTCTTCTTCTTCCTCCTTCTATACCACACCCCTCCCTAACCTCCCTTTCCCTCCCAACACTTCTCCCCACAACCTAACCCATCACACAAGTCATCTCCTGGACAGCGTCGATAATTGGACTTCACACTTAATGCAGGGATCGAATTAATTGCCAAGTGAAGAGTGTCAGTTTCGCCCGCGGGACGATGGGGGTGGGATGATAGAGGAGGAGAAATTTGACAAAGAATTAGCTGGGGCATGGGGAAAGGCATGCACAAAGCACACCTTAACCCTTTCATCTTCAAATCTGAGTTATCTCATCTCTCCATCTGTGTGTGTGCATCTAATTCTCTCTAGCAATTTAACCTTTTTGTAACTTAATCTCACTTACAAATGTATCTCTCCTTCTCTCACTTCAATCTCTTTGTCTTTCTCTCCCAATCCCCCTCTATTTATATATCTCTCTAAGCCTATTTATTCATAGATTTCCTCATCTTGTTTATACTCTTTCTTATAACTACATCTAAATTTCATTCAAACGCAATTGTAGGCACGTGGCCAAAAATGACGACCGATATTTGCTAAACATGCTCTAATGACCCGACTTCTTTTCTTCCAACTTTCCTACGTAATCACATCTTACTTCAGACGGCTGAACTGTGTTTGCATTACTCTTTCCCATCTAAGTGTAGCCCACACCAGTGGTAGAATATGATAAAAAGGAGAAAGAGAGAAAATATATGTATCATATCAGCAAGACTAATACAATCTGTATGAAACCTATCTTTAGACCTTAATCACACACATGTATATAATCAAGCGACAAAAGTTGAGCAGTGGCACTTAAACTAAATTGGCTGCAGCAGATTAAGTGCAATTGAAGTAAATCTACTGGAAATTAATCAGTCATTCTTTCTAATGACTGACATCAGTTCAACTCTCAGAATTACAAGAGAGAGTTTATAACAAAAGAACGCCACCTCACGCACGTCATCACTGCAGAACTGGAAAAGAAATGCACGGTGCACGAGGCGGAAGTCCGCACGTGCACGAACAGACAGCAAAGATGTTGCCATCATGCTACGACAACCCCGCTCCGGAACAGGCTCACAAATTACTGGGTAGCGTGAGCCCTGAAGGATGAGTAATCGCTCCGAAACGAAGTTGTGATGTGAACATTTAAGTTATCAAAATATGGGGCAATCCATCCAATACTTTACACATGTATTCATGGATAGGGAGAAGTAGGCAAGCTCCCACACAAATAAATATTATGTAATATATCTTTCAGATCCATCGCCTTCTCTTACTGATTCTTGTATTTTTCTCCTGGCTCATTTTGATTTGTGTAATTCTGCTGGCGAAGGGGATGTCACAAATCGTATTTGCCACCAGGTTTACTGTCTGTTTGGCAAACTAGATGGGTGGGAACGGGTCGTCTGACACGCCGGGGGAATCGGAAATTAGCGAAATGGAAACGTGGTTGCAAATCCAATTGAAGTTAATGCAAACGGGGGTTGTTCCATGCGGAGGGTGCTGAGAGATGGCAAAAGGGAGAAAGATAGAGCTAGTTTGGAAGAGAGTGAGAGAGAATGATAAAAGTGCAAGAGAGAGAGAGAGACAGATGGAAATATAAAACATATACTTCTCTACAACATGGGTACTCCATAAGATACTTATGAACAAAGAGAAATGTGTGAGACTGGGAGAGAGAGAGAGAGAGATGATCATGAGAAAGAGATAGATAAAGATATAAACATCATAATTATAGTAATCTCACTAGGATACAGGAAGGGCAATCATTTAGATACAGAATGTATGACTAAAAAGAAAAACAGAGAGAGAGAGAGAGAGATGATCATGAGAAAGAGATAGATAAAGATATAAACATCATAATTATAGTAATCTCACTAGGATAACAGGAAGGGCAATCATTTAGATACAGAATGTATGACTAAAAAGAAAACAGAGAGAGAGAGAAAGAGATGATCATGAGAAAGAGATAGATAAAGATATAAACTGTAGATGTAATAATGTAATATAATTTTTTATATGTATTGTATATTAAAACACCAAATGAATAAATAATAATAATAATGATAAACATATCCTACTCTCTACGAAACAGGAAAGGCATTCATTCATTCATATAAGACTGAAAAGAAAACAAGATAGAGAGAGAGATGAACACTCTTGGACAAAGATGATCAAACATATATAAATGATATATGATATTGATACGAATCATGCACCAGTATCCATCATGAATAGATGATCATGGTGCACAGAAAGAAGGACAGAAATATGAAGAGAGATATCATTTTGAAGGAAACACTTGCAAAACTAATTGTTAGATATATGAGAGGGACAACAACTCTCGCCAGAAAAAGTATGAACTCATAGATATACAGAAATATTGATAAACAGAAAAAAAAATGATAGAGAAAATGGGAGGGATGGAGAGATCGATTATCAAAGAGATGAAGAGAAACATATAAAACATAAACATATACATCTCTTCACAGGGATGATGTTCACGTAGATCATAAATGAGACAAAAGAGAGAAAGAGAAAAGAAGGGAGGGGGTGATTGTCAAAGTATTCAACCCAGACAAAGAATGCAGACTTCTTTCCAGGAAAAGCATTCACTCACTGAAATATACATAAACTAGATAGAGTACCTCGGGAGAGCGCAGATCTCCCCAAAGCGGCTCATTTCCACCCATACACTGCATGCTGAAAATCGCCCAATTTCCCATCGATAAAGGAGCCTTGTGTTTACCTCATCAGCTTCCTGCTGCGCGGCACCTCAAGCAGAGCACATGCTTTAGTGCACGTATGCAAACCTCCACTGAACTCCCAAGATTCATTGACACTAGTTGCAATCCACATTTTTTTTTTAATTCTTCAAAAATGTATAAATATTGCCAGATCACTACCAAAGTTTAATCATCTGTTCCTTGCATCATTACCAACTTTCCTGTAAGTTTCATCCACATCTGTTCACAACTTTTTGAGTTATTTTGCTAACAGACAAACAAAGAAACCAACGGAGACAAGAACATAACCTCCTTGGCAGAGATAGTAAATGTAAATGAAGAGAAATAAGAGATAATAGCTGAGGGTAAGACATGATCAGTATGTATGTGAGTGACAAATGAGAAAAATGTACATCTCACATAGAGATAGGAAGTCAGAAGAGATACAAGAGAAAGATGGAGAGATTGAGAAGATGCCAGTGAAGATGAAAGTAAACACAAAGACAGACAGGAACACTGTTCTCTGGGCATCAATATATGTGACCCGCTACAACAAAAGGATCCTTAAGTCGCTGACGGGTGAGCCGAGAAAATAAAGTTTGAAGTCAAATCACCGAAATCTGTCAAAACGTTCGGATTTCTGTTTTAACATAATTTTGTAGTCTAATGTATCTTCTATCATCCGCCAAAATTTTGAAGCTAAATGATCAAATGAAAGGCCTGAAAATAGCATTTTCTGGCCATGCTTGCCTCGCCCGTCAGCGACTTTAGGATCCTTTTGTTGTAGCGGGTCACATATCATCAGTGGCCATCCGAAACTGGTCGTACTTGTATATGTGCACTTTTCGCGTAAGAATGGACATTGCAAGATATCACGTTTGAAATCTATGCATTTTTTTTAATCATGATTTCTACACTTTTATGTCTTCCATTTTTTTTGTAATACGTAAGAGTTTAACTCCTACTCCAACGTGTGATGTATTCATAGAATTGTATTGTTAGGAGTAATGCAAGGAATCGCAAGACATCTACATGTATATTGTTTCGGTTTGGCAAAGATCGTTGTCATTTACCATGTACAGTGTATACGGCAACAGTTTCGCTGACCGCGCGCACTGTACTTGCGGTCAACAAACCGTTGTATATCAGTGAATTATGTGCACGGTCAATGCGCCCAATATACGACGGTTTGACGACCGCTCGCACTGTGTTTGCAGTCATCGGAACCGTCGTATATAGGAGAGGGCGGTGTATCGCTGTGTTTTAACATGCGGGCCTATGGGGAAATGAACAAAATGAATGACATGACTCTATAAAAGCGATGATTACACAAAAAAATACATCCAGTTAGAAACTGAAATTTTCAAGTATAACGGAATGCTACTATCGAAATGACTGAAATCTCAAAAATCGAAAATTTGACCAAAAATCTGGATATATGACTGTTCAGATGACCGCAGATGATATATTTCTGTGCAGGATACAATCTGACATTTGCCCTAATTGACTGACAGCAAATACCAAATCTGAACTTTGTGGTACTGTGGAACTTAGAAGAAAAGTGCTTTCCCTTTTCACACAAACTTGCACAAAAATTTACAGTAAGAGTGCCTTAGTGATATGGGCATATCTATGTCAAGAAAACACAATTAAAAACATTTGAGTTTTATGTACCAATTTTTTCTAGTCACTTAAGCTGGTTGAATGAAGAAATTATCATCTCACAATATCTAACATCATCAGTGTACTTATGTATCATTTGTAACACTGATCTTCAGGTAACCTGAATACAAAGGGGGAGAGTGTGCAATATTTCACACATCCTTTTACAAAAAAAAATAAATGAATAAATCTATTTCATCAATCTACAGAAAATAAAATATAGTATAAACTGATGTCATAACGTAAGTTCACTCTGCAATATTTCTTCTATTGCACATCCTCATTCTTTCTCGTCTGTATGTCTGCTTGTTTGTTTGTTTGTTTGTTTGTTTGTTTGCTTGCTTGTGCTGGTATTTTTTTTCTACATGATATACTGAATTGTTTTAATTTTGCCACCTCCTCCCTTTTCATTTAATGGCAATCCATCCCGCAAATGGAACGATTGGATTGGCTTGAGTGGTGTTAAATGCAATTTACATGATGGGGACATCTCCGTGCCATTACAACGCCCTCCGGTAACGCTGTCAACTCTTGTGGTAACCCAGGCGAGACAAAGAGCCGAGAGTGTAGGGGTGCAGAAGGAAAAATATATATCTTATATGGGAGAGGAAATGTATCTATAAAGCAAAAAGGATAGAGATAGTCGGGGGAATGCGCTGCCAAATTAGACATATTGATAGGCTGAAATAAGAAGTATGACGGTCACCAGATTCCAATGAATTTTGTAACACTATGAGTACATATCCACACACAGACATCATTCACAAAATAGATAACACATAATATTCATAATGTATATATTAATCTCTTTACCTGTATACATACATGTATGAATTCATCTATTTATTCATTTGTAAATACAAGTGAACTATAAACTTTATAAAAAGCTGTGTTTTTTGTTTTGTTTTGTTTTTTTACCCTTTGTGAGCTCTGAGCACCAATTGACACACCATAGCTTTATGTGCACTGTCCAAAGTCCCTGGTGCAGAAAGAGTTAACTCTTTATATGCCATTGTAGAAAACCCCCATGTGCCACATTATTCTGAGACACCAACGTAGTCATGCTTTGAGAAAAAAATTTGTTTTTCAAATCTGTGTGACTTTTACAAATTTATGTTAAGCTGGACATGTAGTGGGCAAAGTTGTAGAGAAAATGCCAAGCTTTGCTTTGATGTAAATTGCATGTCAAATCTATGATTGATTTTCTTTCAAATGACCAGTAAGCTACATTTCTGTAAAGGCCTGACTTTTGCACACAAAACAGTGGCAGAAACTTAGAATTTACACGCAAATACTGTAGGCAGGACTACACACTAACTTTTTTTTTTTAGTGGCCCGATGTGGCCACCAAAATCATCAATTTCACATTTGTGGTGGCCCGAGACAAAAATTTGGTGGGCCCCCCCCCCCAAAAAAAAAAAAAAAACAATAAAAAACATTAAAAGTCTTTTTTTTTAAGGAGTCAAATATTTAACTTTGTAAGAATTGGAAGCTTTACATAATTATCTACTCATAAATAAACCTCAACAAACTCACAACACTCACTCTCAGGCACTCATTCAGTCCTTTTCATCCATCCTTTAAATAAATCTAACTGCTAAATTGTGAAAACTAAGTATAAATATTCATTGACAGGCACATGGGTTGCAACATCTAAACATAAATAAATGACATCAGATTACAAAATTTTGGTGGCCCGAGGCTGGCCACCAAATTTGCCCTTTTTTAAATTTGGTGGTCCAACTTTCATTTTTGGTGTTTCATCCCCCTCCCATCCCCCCCCCCCCCCCCTCCTTTCACTTTTTGTTTTGTTGGTGTTGTTGTGCTTTCGGTACAATGTTTGAGGTTGTTTACATCCTGCACAGGATTCAGATATAGATGTATTCATTACCTGATTACCTCTGTGACAAGCAATGCACTCAATGATTGACAGGCCCTGCTCGAAAATATCATCCAGCACCAACATTGAGAAGATGAGCACAGAGTCATTGACCCAGCGCAAAAAGGGCCTTAAAATCGGCTCGATCATCCTTTCCAGTATGTTTCTTACTTTTTCATCCCCACACATTTAAGGTCCTTGTAGAACTGAACAACAGCCAGTAATTTATCCCTTTCCTCTAAATCCTAATACAATTCTAATTACATTCCTAATAACATTACATTACAATTTACATTCCTGTTTACATTTCTTCAACTATGCAAGTGGCCACATATCAAAAATGGTGTACTGTCGTGATATCTAAAATGTTTGATTGGTTATGACACAGTCTTTAGATAATAATTTTGATGTGCACCAAAGTACATACATTGACAGCAGGAACTACATGTCCTCACTAACGACACTGCAGAGGTCCACTGAATGTGCAGTATTTTTCTTTTTTTCTTTTTTTTTTTTTTTGGGGGGGGGGGAGGTGAGTGGTTTCCACGCAAAATGAAGACCCATTTAAGCCTGTTGAAGACTAGTCCCGAGTATACTCAAACAGGTGTCTGTAGATGGGGTAAAGTGTGTTAGAGCAAAATCAGATCATCCTCAACAGGTTAAGCATAAAGTTGGCTTTTTCAGTATCAATGAGACACATCCATCCATCCATCTATACATACATACATACATACAATGTACATATATAACTACATACATACAAACATACGCCCTTTACTACACATATATTTTGTATACATGCAGGTATGTACATTTAGCATGTATGCTAATACATTTGCATACAATGTTTACAGATTCAAATATAAACATAGATAGATATATGGGTTTATGGATTGACAGAGAAGTAGATAGATGAATAGACAGACAGACAAGTAGATAGGTGTACGATTGTCATCTTTGAATAGCTCTGGGTGGGAGAAAAGGATGATACTGTGAATTCTGCACCACAACCAAAGCCATCTGGGACATTGGGAGGATGGACACGGAAGAGGGCACAGTGGATTCATCCAGGTCAAATTAGACACCCGAGGGTCTCGCCTCCGGCTCCCCGTAACTCTCAGCAAATGCTACCACCACTATAATGCTCCGGCCAAGAGAGAGAGAGAGAGAGATGCGCGATCCCGCATCCATCGTCATGACGACAGTCGTTTCGCTCCTGCCGATAGCTGCCTGCGTGGCTCGGAGCGGGATCCCCTCTCCGGTTACCCAATAACGTCAATTTTCCATCCCCGACGCGGGGTCAGATCGAGACGCATGGACACACACATACAACAACAAAAAAGAGAGAGATATGCATATATTATACGAAAGTAACGACATTTATGATGCAAGATGGAGGGTTTGCTTTGGTTCACTTGTCAGGTACAAGAGAAATTGGGGGAGCAAATTGGAAGTCATCCGATAGTCTTGTTGTTCAGCATCCGTGGAGGAGTAGGAAATCCGAAACTACGAAAATAGACACGTTACTCCTTTCCGTGTGTACTTTCTCGTTCCTCCCTTCGAGCTTCGAGGAGTAAGATCCGTGCAAGTTCAACTTGTCGTGCGTCGTACTCGCGCAACCATGTACTCAATGATACGTAAGAAATGACAGATACCTCAGAACGTTTCTTGGAGATTCGGCACAAGCTGTAATATACTGGTCAGGAGAGTCTTTGCATTGGAAAGTGAGGGTAAATAGCTGAATATGGGAAATTCACAACAAACTCTTCAGCAACAGGAATTCCTAATAACCTGTGTGATATGATGGCATGATGCACATATTTTCTAACGAAACTATGCTTTCACCCCTTCATAATACTAATATCTGCTTTGTACTATACCATTTAAAATGAAGGACTGGCATATGTACCCTTTTCTTGTAGAGATATAAAAACTTGCTAACCTCCTGTACATCAGCTTTACAGAATGTTGTTGTTGTTGTTGTTGTTATTTGGACTTTTAAGGTGTGTGTCATTCAGTTGTGAGTATTCATGCCTACGTTTGCCATGCATACATTCGCCATGCATATGTTTGCAAATAGTCTCGGTTCAAGACATTGGCTTTTACAGTGTACATCATGGGCAGGTGGACTATTAGTCTACAAAGGTAAAATGCACCCCATGGTTTTGTAGTCAAGGCAGGGAGCACATTTGTCTCTGCTTGCTGCAACCTTTTCGGCTGAATTATCAGGGAATTAGTGGGAGTGCACTTCACTTCTCTGCTTCTCAGTCAAACATTCTGTACCTCTCTCTCTCTCTCTTTCCTTTATTCTCACTGAGAAGACTTGATACCCTTAGAGCAACAGTGAACTGCACAAAAGTTCAAGGGTCACCTTCCACACTAGCTCTCACGGAGGGTTTGCTGCTCAATGAACCTCGTCGACACCGCCCATACATTGTACGTGCATCTCCCCCCCCCCCCCCACAACACGGAATAATCCCGCACGTCAAGTCCTCACGATAAAACAGCATCCTGAACACCCCCCCCCCTTGCATCATCATTACATTGCTGTTTTTCATGTACCTCTTGTTTTGTTTCACATTGTTTTTGTCTTTTTGTTTAGTTCTGTTTTTACGGTAAGGTGTGACGTCAGGCGCAAAGTGTCACTAAATAATCCGCTATCACCGGCACTGGAA
Organism: Diadema setosum; assembly: GCF_964275005.1. NCBI lineage: Eukaryota > Metazoa > Echinodermata > Echinoidea > Diadematoida > Diadematidae > Diadema > Diadema setosum. Next base: position 6,440,701 of record NC_092699.1, read on the forward strand.
AGTGAGACGAGAGAAGAGGTGACGCTGTCAAGGAGCGGAATTGTTCTCTCGGGGACGCTTCTCACTGAACACCGATGTGTGCTACATGTTACAGCTCACTTGCTAGAATGCACATTCATCACACGAAGCCTCAAAAAAATTCTGCATCGTTATACACGCATATTCGCGGGCGTGCCAGTTTTGGTGGACTGCCGTGCAGTATTTCTTTCACCGTGGTCTTACATACGATCAACTGCCTTTTTGCTGGGCAACAAGTTTATCACGTACAAATGCAGAATTATATAGGCTTAGTTGGTCTGCCTGACAGATATTCTGAAGAGACTAGAGATATTAGCTAATATATACATAAAGCTTAATGATCAGAGAAAAAGAAATCAATTAGACTTAAGACATGGTCTGAAATGTTAGCCTCCACTTGATGACTTTTAGCATCTTTAGGCACAGTCTGGGTTTTTTTTCTTGTGAAAAAAAAAATGGTTGCAAATTTATATTTTACCATTTTTCACTACCAAACATAACAATAATTCAAACCATAATTAACTTTAAATACATTTATATAGGAGTGTAGAAATTGAAATGGCGATAGATACATACATAAAGATAGATACATCTATAGATAGATAGATAGATAGATAGATAGATAGATAATTAGATGGAAAGATAAATAGGATATATTTAAAAAGGTTGTACAAACACAAACTTCTATGGAGAAAGTGCAGCCAGTAGACAAAAATGCTAATGAACCGTATGGTTTTGCGAAATTAATGTTCAATTGGCGAGCTGTACACAGACGCTCACTCTCAATGACAAATGAAATTTAGCGCCCAATGTGAGTTGAATTATTCAGAGGAGTGCGTGCGTGAGTGTATTAATGCTAAATCTAAATAGCCCTCATCTCTCTCTCTGTCATTCATGGATACTCACCATGAATTTTTCATTATCTTTTTTTTTTCTTGACAATTCATCACGGCAACAGCGATGAGAACCCATTGGCTGTTACTTGACATTGAAAAGAAATGCATGAATGCTCATCCGTGCACCTTTGGTGCAGCAGTTTACTGACACATAGTCAATTACAAATGTACTTAAATTTCATAATTTGTTATTAATGATACTTTAAGATCTGTTAATATGAAGCAAAAGCTCAATATGGCAGTATGCTGAATTTTTTCAACCCAAAACAAAATTTTTAGCTTGTTTTCTTTTTTGTTTCTGTTTCTGTTTGTTTCATCTCCCATGCAGGAGCTGTTAAACCAACTGTCATTCATTGTATAATTTTTGGACCTATAATTTTTGTGCTCCCCTCTTTCTACATCACTTTTGACGGATCAGCAGTATGGAATTACAATCAGACAATTCTGTAGTATAGGCTTAAAGGGACTGTACAGTACTGGTTGAGGTGAGGATTTAGCTAGTAATGTTAAAGCAAGATATTTAGATACCACTTTTAAAATGTCAAAGAGCATACAATTCTATGGGGAATCAAAAGTTCACTCGATGAAAATCAGTTTTGAAATGACCAAGATATCCAAAAACAAGGTAAAACAAAGAGATCCTTATAAAAGTTGTGGCCCGTCAATCTTATTAGGATCGCTTTTTGGGATATCTCAGCCATTGCAAGACCAATTTTCATCAAATAAACATTGAATCCTTCTTGGAATTACAACTCTTTCATATTTCAGAAGAGGTTTCTCATTATCTCACCAAAAAATGTTATGAAGCTGATGTCAGATCTCAACCAAAACTATATGATCCCTTTAAGAAGTGTCCAACCACAGGACAAACGACTGACCAATAACAGGCTGAGCTGTCTAGGTAGCAGCAGAAAGACAGTAAAATAATTCTGGTACAGTAGATATTGCTTTACATTTGACATTGAGGGCTTTTCAAGGTGTATATCAGTATCTATATCAAATAGTTGAGGACGGTCTGATTTTGCTACAACACGCATTTCCCATAGACACTTGCCAGAGTATACTCGGGACTCGTCCTCAACGGGTTAACAAGATAGATTGAAAAGTTCCTGGTACAAAGAAAGGCAGGACGTCATGTGTCATATTTTTTTTCTCCTTGTCTGAGAGTTTCACCATATTCATTACAACTAGCCATATACACTATCAAACCAATTCAAGGCTCAAAAACTACAGTCCAGTGGTTTAGTGTTTCGAGTATCCTTATCATTATCATACTTTGTTTACTATCGTTCAATGTGCGTCATACAGTATGTATAGAGATTTCATCCCATGCTTGGCACCAATCCATCTACACAAGGAAATTTTTTTTTTGGGAAAAAGTTTCACATTTCATTAAATTGTACTGTACAAACTACATTTTGACATTAAATTTTGAGAGATTTACTAGAATTTGCTGAGAACAGTTTAGAAAAAAAAAATCAGTTATATTTCTGTTATCAATGCACCACCAAAATGAAATAAAAACTCAGGTCCTCTTAAAAACTTAACTGTTTTTCTATGATCCCTACATTTGCACTTGCATATAGTGTTAGTATCCTATCTTTTAGTCTAGCATAATTGATCTTTTAGAGAACATACTCTTCTACGGCGTGATCCAGTGTGCTTTTCTACTCTTTGCAGCTGAAAGTGTAACTTCTACACTGTGTCTGATCCGCTGCTCCAATTCAAAGCACACACATTCATTGTTGCCAGCCCATTGAAAGCGAGAGCAAACTGCAGCACGGGGAGGTCTTTTCTGCTATGAGAGCGTTCGATCATCCTGATTAAACTGATGCGCTCTTTTGTCGAAGCACCTGGGTACCACTTGTGGTTTGAGTGGATAACTTCTCGGCGGTGTGGCGGTGTCGTGCGTTACATCAAAGAAGAGCAATTAGTGCCTCCTCCATCTCCTTCTATAACACCTCCCAGGTGTGACTAAACCCTCTCGTGGTTCACACACGGGGAACACCACTGACTCCTTATGCAATTTAGCTATTTCTGGCAACGAGAGAGTTAAACTCGTTTCAGACGAGAAGACATCTCGGGGTGCAGGGACACCTGTTCTCTAAGGCTGCAATGATGATATGCAAATCAAGGCTCACAATATGCAAATGAGGGCGTACTATTCCCCTTTCATGGTTAACACACTTTGAACACTACATATAATAATATAATATAATAATATATGGTTTCTAGCAATAAGAGAATTAACTCATGTTTAATAGGTGAGAGGTCATCTAGGGTTACAGAGGCTCCACCCATTCTTTATTAAGGCTGCAATAATGATATGCAAATCAAGGCTCATGATATGCAAATGAGGCTCACTAACCCTCTCGCAGTCAACACATTTTGAAAACCACTGACTCCTTCTGTAATTCAGCTGTTTGGCAATGAGGAAGTTAACTCATGTTTAGGTGACAGAACATTTCACATTACAGAGGCTCAACCTGTTTTCTGTGAATGCAATATAATGATATGCAAATTAATGCTCATGATATGCAAATGAAGAATTACTTACCTTCACATACATGTAGTTAACACATTTGGAACACCACTAACTCCTGCAATTTACTGTAAAAGTGGAAATTTTTGCAGTGTTGAAATTTTCGCGCATTTCGCGCACCCAGAAACTAGCACAAAAACAAAAGCACATGAATATTTTTGCTTGCCATATGTTCCTGCTGTTGATGCCTTGATTCCGCAGAATTAAAAACATGCGAAACTCTTCAGACACAACCGAGCGCAAAAAATTAGTGGGGCAAAAATATCCACTTTTACAGTAGCTGTTTGGCAATGAGAGAGTTAACTCATATCAGATGAGAAGTCATCTCAAGGCTACAGAAAATCCACCTTATTTCTAAGAACCCCATAATTATATGGAAATTAGGGCTCCTTATATGCAAATGAAAGTTCACTAACCCACTCATTTTTAACACATTTTGAAAAGCATTGACTCTTTCTGCAAATACTTGTATGTAAGTTGTTTCTAGCATGGACCTTTTAGGTCCATGTTTCTAGCAATGAGGGAGTTAACACATTTCAGACGAGAAGACATCTCGGGCTACACAGACACCCATCTTTTTAAGATCGCAATAATGATATGCAAATCAAGGCTTATGAAATGCAAATAACCCTTTCCACCATGTTAATAGCACAACGATTTTCAGAAGATCAACATTTCAGTCACACTTTGCAGTAATTGTTCATTTTATTTCATTTCATTTATTGGTTTCCATATCCAAATATCACAAAGTAATTGCAAAAAAAAGCAGAATCCATTTATTCAAGAAGGTGAAGTGTCATGATCCACTGATACAAATGAAAACAATAATTCATACAAAAGTATACAATCGTAGTAAATGTTTTTCAAGGGTGGAGGGGAAGAGGAGGACACACAATACCATGGCCAAAAATACTGATACTAGTAATTCTCCCTCCTGGTAGCCTGCAAAAAGTGAAAATAAAGTTTGATCTGACCATTCTGTATTAAAATCCATACTTCAACATTGCACTGCAAGTGAAATCTGTGCTTTATGATAACATGTTCACAATGGTAACGTTACCATAGAATGTCCTCGCGACGGAAAATCTACCAAGGATCCATTCCATGGGGTATCAACTTTAGTGGCTTAATTTCATGCTCTAGTACTGGTTGCATATTAGCGAAAATAACCTGTGCTCGATTTGCTCGTAATGTATGTACAAGCACACCCCACGTGTGCATTGCAGCGGGGCAATAATACGGCCACGCATCTTGTTCTCCGCAAGCGGCAGCTATTCTTGAAACAAGGCTAGGGCTATCTCTCCCCCCCCCCTCCCCCCCCCCCCCCCCATCCCATCCTCTTCCATATGTACACCAGATATGTAAGCAGGAGGTGAGGGAAGGGACGTTTTGCTTGTACAACCCCAAGGAAAGTCGCCGAATGTTTACACTGGTCTCTCAGGGTACCTAGATGGGTGATAAATAGCCCCCTTGTCAAGTTTGGAATGGCTCTTCCATCTCCAGGCTTTCTCCCTCGCCTCCTCTTCAGCAAATCTCCGCTCCCCACTCCACTCGGTACTCATGTTCGCATTTCATGTTCAATTTGAGCTGTGCTTCTGGGGATGGTGATTAGCTTAATACCTTATTTGCCCGCCCCCTTTCACCCCCCTCCCTCCCTCCCCCACCCCCATCCCGTTCTGTGATGTATATTTGCTATTACACGGCAGACACCAGATTTCTTGTGTAATGTGCTACTACTGTTTTCATGCCCTAGCTTCTCAAGGGTGCTTGAGGCATTATCTACTGGCTTTGTGTTTGCCCATATTTGTATTTTTTCTGTTCATCTAGCCCTTAGCTCTGCATCTGTGTGTGTTATGAAAAATGGGTTCGCCCGCAGAAAAGGATGCACTTTAAGATTCGCAGTATGAAGATTTTACAGCATAGCACTCTAGTACACTGTCAGATCAGAATGATGTCAACAAAATTTGGGGACGGACTAATTTTTCTATAACATGCATTTCCTATAGACACCTGCTTGAGTATTTTAGGGGACTCATCTTCAACTGGTTGAGAAGAAAAACAGAGAGACTTTTGATGAAAATCATGTCAAGACATAAATGATACATGGGGGTAACACAGCTCCCCCCCCCCCCCCCCCTCCCCATTGGGGGCAGTGATATCAAAAATGTTTGAGTTATCACATGATGCATATATGTACATCAGCTGTATCACAAAACATCCTACCATGATATAGAATTCTGCAATAAAGCCCAACATGTAAGGAGATATCACTATTTTTCTCAATAAACCATAACTGCAGACTGTTTACAGTATTCTAGAAACGATTTAAACTTTTGTTCACATTTTGTATAAATGACTGAACAATAGTCAACATTTATTATACTGATTAACATTTTTTCATTGGTTGTTTCTATTCCTAACTCCCATTTCAAAACTACTCGTATTGTATTTTGTAGCACTAAAGCTGGGTTTCTGTTTCATCGACAAATAGTAAATAATGCCTTTAAATGACACATCTCCACTGAGAACTTGATGAAACAGACACAGGGTGTAACAAATTACCTGCATCATGATTGATGTGGACCCCAAGCCAGGAGAGCAGTCTATTAATGGTGGTGGGGGGTGGGGTGACACGGCAGGAGAATGCAAAAATGAATGATTCACGCTTCAGATGATTGCTCCACAATCAAAAAAGACAACACTAACCATCTTGTATTCAAGTGTGTCAGTTTCTGACACAAAGTTTAAACTCAATTTAATTTCATTCAATGTAAAGGCTAACTTTCCCAAGAAACATAATGATAGAGATCCAATCAAAATGATATATTACATTAGAAAGTCAGAGAGTTTGGCATGTTTTCATATTCACAGTAAGTGATATCAGTTTACATATACTAGCTAGGGTGGTGATATCATTTCCCCTACAATTATAATCTGCCCAGAAAACTTTGGTAAGTTTCTTTTTTCTAAATGAAAAACGAAAAAGGAGAAACTTCACAGTTCTCAAATGTGGTGCATCATCACATTACCCGTAGAATGTCAGAGATCATAAAAAGGACAAATTGTGATGCACATACAGTGTTGTAAAGCCAACTTCGGTAATATAACCTTCACAGTTTTCTAACTTTCAATCATCTTTTAATATTATTTTGTTCGATCTATTCGCATAGTTCCTTGCCAAGTCCACATCCTACTACAAAATGCCTTCAAATGCAATAGCAGATCTGGCATTATTTCTTTGATCGTAAAAACATTCATCATATTCTAGCTGCAAATGGTACATTTTCTAAATGTCATCAGCCTGTCAAAATGTCCTGATGTCTCTGATATTTTGTGTATTAATTGCCTGGTGTGAACTCAACATCAGTCTGTAAAACATGCTTTAGAACGATAAAAGTCATGTTTTCAAACATAAGAGAAACAAATCAATAAAACACTCAGATATGTCCACAAAAAAAAAAAAAAAATCTTCATTCATTACAGAAAATTAAAGAATTGAATTTCACTAATGACGATCCTTCGCTTCTACCTTCAGGGGAAAGCCAACTGCAAAAACTGATTGAAGAACATTGAAAAATATCTCTCTATGCATTTTACATGACATTCTTCTGTGACGTCTACCACTGAATGAAGTGCGTTCCAAAGAACATAAACATAACAGAAAACTCCAAGCGTTAATGTCTCCCTGAGCGGTTGTAAGAAAAGATTTATTCCTTTTGAACTACCTACATGTACAATGTCAGGGCAAATAGGTCAAAAAATGAAGAAAGAAAAAAACAGTCGAAAAGTGCATTATCAGGATTAAGTTTTGTAATTGTAGACTTGAGGAAGAAAAAAAAAAGAATGAAAGAGAAAAAAAAGAAATAAAATCAGAGCACAGCATACATACATGTAGCCTGGCATTCTACAACAAGTATTCTTACAGACACCACATACCGATCATTCCTCGAATCCTTATCCCTTTTTGATACCACGCGTCACCCTTGAACCGTGTGTGTTTCGGGTACTAGTTCCTTGAACTCAGCCGATGCAGTTTATGGTGGATGCAACGGTTGTCACATGCACTCAAAGCAGTTGGCAGTGAAACAACATGTACGTCAGAGAAAAAAAAAACAGCCTTCAAAGAAAAAATATATCATGCAAAACTCCATGAGTCACAAAGTCCACATCTTCTGTCCTTTTTCTTTGTGCGGAAGTACACTTTTCATACTCAACAGATGTGTTTTGAATATCTAATCAGATGATGACAGCCACCTGACAATCAATTGACCATCAACTTGATGATCACTCTATTTCACACCACCTGAAATCAACATACATGTATGGGCAAAACAATCTTATCATGGTCTCCCACAAAGCCTACATGTACATGTACGCGATGACGAACAGTTCCACAATTTGTCACATACTTTTAAAATGTTCAATGAAAGCAAGCCGCACATTTTTTAAATCAACACTAAAGAGACTTAGAGGGAATTGAAACCCAGATATAAAATGTAGCTTGAGTAAATGTGGCCATAACAGCTTAGAACACATCAGTGAACTGGAGAAAATTTGACAATCCACTGAAAAGTTATGGATTTTGTACAGTTCTGCTGCTACCTTTGCTGGATGAGAAGACTATTACATCAGTGTATGACAATTAAAATATAAACAATATACACTGCGTAATTCCATAAAATTTCATTTTCTATGAAAAGCACACATTCCCCCAACTTGTTACTCACATACCGTACACTTACATGTATGTTCAGTACATGTATGTAAGGGCAATATTATTCCCCTTTCTGAAGGAGGTATTAAAGTCAAGTACTCTTCCATTACACCACAAAAGTTGAAATATGTTGAACTTTCTATATATTTTCTTTATACGTTTCCAGAAATGATGTCACTATTAAAGCGTTCAAGCCTTGTCATCCAGCTATGGCGGCGTCAAAACTTAAAAGACTATCATTAACTTCTGAATGGATGGTCTTATGTTCTCAAACTTCAAAGATGTGTTCTACTAGCAGTGCCACATTTTAGACACTGGTACTAAATCCATTTTGGGGTTCCATTTTCCCTTAAAAAAAAAAATAGTATAAAGTCAGCTTGATAATATTCCAGGCGTGTATAAATGTACATGTATGATTTTGTTATGAAAAAATATTCTGCTAGTGGCAGTCACCTTTATTACACATTGTACTTGTCACCGGAGATAGAAAGAGATAGAGATGGTGGGATATATTGTATATGTACATTGTACATAGGCCTATAGATTGGTAGATAGATCGTTGAACAGCTAGAGATTGATATTCATGAAACAATGTACATGTAGAACATGGTACTGGTGAGATGGAGGGGTACACTGTACAATGTAGATAGCTCACTGGGAGATGGGTAAATGGGTTCATTGCCACTTGGTCTATCATCAGATGGTCTACTTCCCAGTTTGTCTAACACCACTGCGGCTAAACTTATTTAGTCTACTATCAATTTTGTCTAATTCCCATTTGGTCCAATTCTCACTTGGTCTAAAGCCCAGTTTGGCTAATTATCATTTCATCTAATGACCAGATGATCTAATTGGAATTTTCTCTCCTTGGACTTTTTCCCATTTTGTCTAACAAACTTTGGATATTAGACAAGAATGGGCATAGTCCATCTGAAAGTAGACCAGCTGGTAATGAGCCTAAGTGGCAATTGGACTAAATGGTCATTAGACGAACTGGTTATAGACGAAACGGGATTACACCATGTGGGTTGAGACTAAATGACTATTGGACAAAGTGGGAGTAGACCAAGTGATCGACCACCGGGTAAACGTACACTGTACACTGTATGTCAGCATCTCTCATTCAGATTCAGCACTCTGTTGTTATTTTTCCTGTTATTACTGAAAGAGTACTTTTCCAGACTGCAAATGGTATCAGGTGAATGCATACAGTGCACACAGAGAACAAGCATACAAGTGGATTGGGAGACATTCAAATTTTTCCACTTCTCGGCCCCAGCCCTCCCTAACCCCCTTTCTCTCAAATCCCATCCACTCACTAAAAAATCCTATACTGCACCTGATATGCCCCTACCCCTGCCCCTCCCCCCTCGCTAAATCGAGCAGCCGCAAGAGCGTGCAATCATATTTCATACATGCATACTCGTGTCGTTTGGGGGCAATCGCAGAAATGTGCCTCTCTATAATGTTCCTGCAACCCACATTAGATGCAAACACGTTCATACTTTATGTCTAGCGGTTCGGGGCAGTGATATCCTGGACTGGCTGCAAATGCACACTACAGTAATGTCGCACTGTGTGTCTAGACACTCTAATATTGCATTGATGAATGTCAAAATCATGAGGAAAGTCCAATTTTGCCCAAAACAAGCAGTTTCACAGATGCCATTGAATGCTTACAAACAAGACTGATTTTTATGTATGAATTTTCTTCAATTTCTCTGCCCTCTGTACAAATAAATCACTTTCATTTTAAGATTGACTTTATACAATCTTAAAGAAAAGAAGGAGATCAAATTTACATTTCAACTGATGATTTTCGTTGCAAAAACAAGAATAAAAAATTTGCTTTAATGCATGTAGTGTTTAGTGCCTTTCACTGCAACTCTGCAGAACATCCTATCAGATTTTATCGCACACTAAATGTATAATTTCAGCTCTAGAGACATATGTACAAGATGGACTTATAGTGACAGACAGACAGAAAAACAAAATTCTGGCGTGAAGGCCACACTCAAAATTACAGATTGCCAAGCTCTTTGGATACAGACATGAAACACGCTAGACACATATAATTCTGCGCCTGCGATGCGATGCGAAGACAGGCATTAGGCATGTCAAACAAAATACATCGATGCTCGGATACTGTCCACATCTCAGAAATGGCATAAGTGTCTGTGTGGGTGTGTGTGTGTGTGAATGTGTGTATGTATGTACGTATGTAAAAGAAAAAAACATGTAGTACTGAGGGGCAACGCTTCGTGGATCCTTTTTTCGCACCCTGAACAGAGAGCATCGCGGGGAAGAAATAACAGCTGTACCATTGCACACATGCCTTCGCCACAAATAGAACAACTTTGATGTATTATAGCAGGCAAACTTTGCAATGTGCAATGGTATGTGCTACCATTAATACTGTCTCCCCCGCACTCAAAGGTTGCTTAACCTACAACAGATCAGAACTCTTGAAGTCAGCTGTCCCTGCCTGAAACAAACGAAGTGAAATATTCAATGTAAAACACCACTTACAATTAAGATATATATGTATTCATCAAATATATAACAGGAGACTTTGAAGAGAAAATTATGGATAATTTAGACTCTATATTCCATCTCTTACCCCCCCCCCCCCCAATAAAAAAAAAAACATACAAAATACCAGTATACAACTTTATGATTTCAATATTCTGCAGATCTGCAAATTGGAATCAAAATGGCACAGTGTACGACAGTCTTGATTGAGCTGCAAAAATATACATCTCTTTATAGAAGAAAAGAGACTCACCTCAGAAAAGTTATTGAGATGACAGTGAAGGGATTCTACAAACTAGTTGTAGGACATTAAAAAAAAACTTAAATCTAAAAAATTTAGGAAAAAAAAAGACTACTTATAGATCCAGCACTGAATGTTTGCTTGCACATGCAACATGATAATTGTTTATGAAATCCTTGATGAGCAGAGATAGGGCAAAATCCTTCAAACAGATGATAAAGATACTGAACCTGTGGTTGATTCTTATCACTTACAGTTGTAAGTTTCAATTTACTGGAACAATTTTTGTTTATTTGATTTTCTTTCTTCCTTTTTATATGTTTGTTTGGTTGGTTGGTTGTTTGGTTGTTTGTTTGTTTTGTTTTGTTTTACTTGGGGGCATTTTTATATAATGAAAGTAAAACAAACAATGGTGGTGGGGGGTTGGGGTTGGTCATTCCGTGATTACAGACTTGCCCATATCTCCACTGTGTAATATGTAGGCTAACATTACATTGTACAAGTTGAACATCACATCACTCATGTATAGAAGCTGCTAATATACAATGTACAACAGTGGAATACACGCAGGTCATAAGTCCAGACCATTGATCATGTACTTTGGAGCATTACTTTGGAGGTCGAAACAGACGGAAGCATGAGTACAGAAAACATACATACACACATCCACATACATACACACAATAACAACAACATCAAGTGGCAACATCCTTCCTTGCAGACTAAAAGGACAAAAACATCCAAATCTTCACACTTTGTCATGTGCAGTACAGTATGTGTGTACTGTATGCACATTCACTCAGCTGCATACCTTGGACACACACTCACGCATCTACACTGTACATGATGTACATTAGTACTTTGAGCGTGATTCCACCAACAAGTTGGCTTGTGAAGTAAATGACATAGGCTATTAATATGATAAGGAAAATTAACAAAATATGAGCGGAGTTTGATAAGAAAATCTATGGAATAGTTAATCTCCCCTGTCTTCATGAATAAATGACAACACTCCTAACTAAAGCACACTCGATTTATGCACGGTGCTGAAGTTCTCACATTGTGAGTCTTCCACTGAATTGTACACAAATCTTGACTATAAAATTACATTGTACATGTATCTTCATTTGTTGACATAAATTGAAATAAATATTAAATGTAAGTATTCTTCTCATCAGCTGGTTTTATTGCACCCAGCAACATTATCGTCAGGGGTTGTTTCACGACGTTGCAGTCTCAATTACTGGCCAAAAATATGATTTTCAAACATAATTGTGCACACACAAATGAGAGCACTATGAGAGACAATGATATCATTATTTATTCCAACTTTACACTGTATGTGATAAAAGTATGGGTACCTTTAGAATTACTGGACTATCACAAGCATCTCAGCTGCTAAATCTATAACTGATTTTAAAACTGGCAACACATTTTGGAGAATTTACATCAACATGTCTGTCGAAAATTGCAAAATTTGTTTGTTTGTTTGTTTTCTGATTTTGAGCAGATATTTTGACTTTATCTCGTGTCATCCAATGTGGATGTTGTCAATACAAAAACATTTCAGCAGTAAAATTCAGAGTGCCAATTTAATAACTGAATGATAGTAATTTCTTTGCAACACAGAATTTATCATATCACAGACTTGATGAGAGAATACAATGTACAGCACTATAATACCAGACGACATGGGAGAATCCCTTCATGTTCCTTTCATCATTAGCATCAAGTGGGTGGGGTTGGGAAGTTGATCAGAAACCTTTACACCTTGTACAGTGTACCTCAAGACACACTGTAATGGACTCACAGAGGAGGCATGCATCAACTTTCCATTCATGTTCAACATGTCTTTTTAAAAAGGTCAATGACAGTATCATAATTGCTTGATGTTTAAATTATAAGATACCCTAGCATCATTATATCCACCTGCAATGTACAATCATTTCTACTTTAACACAGACAAAAGAACAGGATGTACTGAAAATGTCTCCTTGTTTATTGAAGCAAAAGCTAGTTTTGAATCGCATTGTGCCAAGTTGCAATATGCAATTATGATCCCTGACGAACCCTTAAAAGACATTATGTGGTGATTGTGAGTGTATCATCTGTATGCGTGTCTGTATGTATGTGTGTGTGTGAGTAAAGTCTCTGGCCGACATTATGTTCTAACTAGGCCAGCCATTACTCCATATTTTTTTTTTCTCCATGTAATCATACCTGCCCAATTAAGCACAAAGGCCTGAGGAATGACAACAGACTGAAGATAGGGAGTTATGAAAGAGAAAGAGAGAGAGGCGGAGTGATGAACGGAACTTCTTATCATGTATTCACGTATGAGCACCTGCATGTCGTTAAACGTAGGAGGACTCATCGCGGTGTCCGAAGGCGGTGTCATGTGACACTTTTTTTCTCTCTCTCTCTCTTCTTCTGATGGCGTGACGTAAATTGATTTTTATCAAATCGTGAAATATTGAATGGATTGGCTTACCACGCACCGAGGGTGACGCTCAACCGAAGGGCGGGAAAAAAAACACGGCCGTGGACCGTACGGATTGGACGGCCCTGGAATACACATGTTGCCAGCCATGACGGTGTATTGTACGCCTAACATTTTTTTCTCTCTCGGCATAGGATTACCACCGCTCCTCCTCCATGTGAAATTCTCACTGCCATGATTGCAAGGTGAGAAAAAAACAACCAGTTACCATTTCACAGTAAAGTGGAAGGTACATTGTACACCCTAGAAGGGGTAGGAGAGAACGTGGAAGCAAGCACCGTACAATTGTATGTCCCATCAAGCTTTACAGCATGGCATTGGCTACACTACGCTATTCTAAGCTCTTGAAAGAAGGTTGTATGATTTATGGAAGAGTGGAAAATGTGTGATTTTCTCGTGAAAAGAAACTGCAAAACAGTGCGCACATAGAGAAAGTTATCAGTCTTACATATCAGTGGGTTTTTTTATTTAGATAGCATGGACAATAACAATCAGAAAGAAAGTTACTGTTCTTTCCAACCCTAACATGGATTGTATTGATGGTTGAACAATTAAGTGTCTAATTCCTACCTCTTGTTACATACAGTACCATTGAAGGATGATGGCTTTAGTTTTTCTTTTCTTTTCTTTCTTCCTTTTTTTTTTGTTATGCAGCAAGTGTAATTGCAAGAATGTGTGCTCTTACATCTCTCAAGATTTGTTTAATTTTTTTTTTTTTGTTCATGTGACTGCAGCAAATTTCACAGCGAACACTCAGATGGACTTGATGACAGCGAAGGGATTTTCATCACCGCGGGAGCAGAAAACTTGCGAAAGTGATGGAGCTCCATCGCGCGGCGCTCCAACAGGCAAGGCAAGCTGAAGGATGCAGAGGAGAGAGAAGAGAGGTGAGGTGTGCCACAATCCCAGGTGAACACTTCCTGCCTCCCATCGCCGTGACGACGCACGCATCGCTGCATCACACAAGAAGAGGATGCCGGCGCACCAGAAAGAGACAGTCCATGCAAGATGCAACAAGTCGCTGATAGCCGGATGCAGGCATCTAACAAACTCGTGGGTGTGGAAGATTGACTGTGAATCTGAGTGATGCTCAAGAAATACACTTTGTAGAAATAGAGTGCATTTTGTTTTCACATGTGTATACAATGCTGTACAGTGTATGCACTGTAACAATAACCACCTCTTCATTTTTTGCCTTTATTCATGCTGAGCACTGCTGATACTTTTCATTTCGATGTCTTACTACTTCCTGTCTTCCCTCCCCCTCCCCAAAAACAAAAACAAAAAAAAGGACAAGCATTCAATCAAAGTCGAAACACATTTAATATCTCAATAACATAACACATTCAGATCGAGTGACAGGTTTTAATTTGTCTTTACGGGTTACATTGTGTACATTAAAGATAGGGAAATTCCCATAAGGAATGCTCTGGTTTTCATCTTCACTCTCAATAAAACATAAAATGCTCTCACATCAAACCAGAGACCCCAACACTTTTCATGTATTGTTGTACATTTTGCACGTACACACAAAGAACACTGCGGTTAAAGGAAAGATTTCTACACGTAGGAAAATTAAAAAAGATTCAAAGTGAAAAACTCAGTAAATGTGAGAAGGAAAGTCTAACAATGCAATTAAAAGTTACAAAATGTATCATGCTGTTTGAATTCTGTCTATTCTCCACATAATGAGTGTTTCCCCCCTCTGGATGGAAATTCTACCACAATTTGTATCTGCAGTCAAATCAGCATCATACGATTAATACTGTAAAAGTGGAAATTTTCGCACATTTTGCACAACCAGACTCTAGCGCGAAAATAAAAGCATGTAAATATTAAGTATTTTTGCTTGTCATTATGTTCCAGTAGTTGATGTCTTGATTACGCGGAATTAAAAACACGCGAAACTCTTCTAACTCCGCCGAGCGCGAAAAATTAGTCGCGCAAAAATATCCACTTTTACAGTATCACAAAATTAGACACAAATGTAAACAGAGGAAAACTGACCAGAAATGAACATAATTCATTATTGGAATTCATCCCCCCCCCCCCCCCCCGGGCCCCTGGGTGGGGAATGGTGCCCATTCTAATAAATTGAGATCCTAACCCTCTACGGATGCTACCTGCCAAGTTTGGTGAAAATTAGTCATGGGGTTCTCAAGAAGAAGATGAAAATGTATAATTTTGGCCCCATTAGGAACCCTCCCCACCCCCCTCCCCTGGGTCCCACGGGGGCACCCCTGATTCTGCCATGAACAAACTTGAAACTACAATCATCAATGTACTAACTCATAGTATCAACTTAGCTCTATCACTTCTGGTTCTAGAGAAGAAGATTTTTACAGATTCCTTAATTTGGGGGGATTTGGGCCCCCCTGGGGCCCCTGGGTGGGGCATGGTGCCCATTTTAACAAATTGAGATCCTAACCCCCTAGGGATGCTACCTGCCAAGTTTGGTGAAAATTGGTTATGGGGTTCTCAAGAAGAAGATGAAAATGTATAATTTAGGCCCCATTAGGACCCCTCCCCACCCCCCTCCCCTGGGTCCCAAGGGAGGCACCCCTGATTCTGCCATGAACAAACTTGAAACTACAGTCATCAATGTACTAACTCATAGTATTAACTTAGCTCTATCACTTCTGGTTCTAGAGAAGAAGATTTTTACAGATTCCTTAATTTTGGGGGGTTTGGGCCCCCTGGGGGCCCCCTGGGTGGGGCATGGTGCCAATTTTAACAAATTGAGTTCCTAACCCCCTAGGGATGCTACCTGCCAAGTTCGATGAAAATCGGTCTTGGGGTTTTCAAGAAGAAGATGAAAATGTAAAAACTTTACGCACGACGGACGACGCACGACGGACGACGCACGCCGGACGCCGGACGAAGGGCGATCGCAATAGCTCACTTGAGCCTTTGGCTCAGGTGAGCTAAAAATGCAACAAATTGACCAAAATTCACGAAAAAAACAACAACTATAAAATGGACCGTCTAATTTTTCTCATCTTTCTGCATTACATGCGTAGCTATCAATTCCCTGTTTGAGGAGACTTCCTCTTTAAAACTGCAATTAAAACTACTCTGTCTTTATACATATCTCTATCTCCCTACAGTATCTCTCTTTCTCTCTCTCTCTCTCTCTTTCCCTCTCTCTCCCTCTATCTCATACCCTCTCCCCTGTGCCTCCCTTTCACAGCTGTAGTTTGTCTAATAAAATGCATCATATAATTTTCTTCAGTGAGGTACAATGCTCATCCCACACATGATTAAAATTTGTACATTACAATGTGCCAGTAACACACTCGTGAAAGATTGTGTTAAAATGTACTTTCATTATTTTCAAGACAATCCATCATGGTGAACAGTTAATACATGTACAGTGTACAACATACAGCTATAAGGAAACTGTGATTTATTAATACTGTAACTGCAAAGTTGTAATAAATAAGAGCAGTATTGGAAGCGGAAGTCATCGCAATAATTTTTCCATGTGCTAATGATAGTAATAATGCTATACAAAAGAGCAATCATCAGCCTCATCATCATCAGGAGTATGACATAATATTATGTACTATAGTATCAAATATGACTCTCCATTACTACTTTGTGTTAAAAATCAATTGCAAAGTCATGATCACCATTATTAGTTTCACTCTGTCATTGCTTGCATTGTCATCACTATCGTTATCCCTATTATGCAGCCTAAAACATCACTAATACATTACAGTATCGTCAAGCTATTATAAATGATTCATTCATGATTACATTAATATCGGTCTCCTTCGAGAGAAACCTGACATATTATCTTCATTGTTCTCTCCTCATTCTGCACAGCTTTTCCCTTTTTCTTCTCTCTTTTTTATTTTTTTTTTTTTTTTGCCGCAGCACAGAATTCGAGGAAATTCATTTCAATGCATGTATAGCATTGATGAGCACCCTTCGGTAGGGAATGACGGCACGGGGATGTCGGGCAGAATACGAGGGAGCGACATCAGCCGCAGAGTGAGAGCAACAGAGGGAGAGAGGGAATATTTTCTTAACCAAGGAGCTTTGCACGTTTCTCAACTTGTGGAGCAAACGCTGCACTCGAGCACCCCCCTCGCGCCGGCCGCGAAAAAAAAGGCAGCCCCTGATCCCTTTCTTGATTATGAATGCACGGAGCGAGCAGGACGCAAACACGTCCAGAACGCCGACACGACGTACGTACTCCTCCGGCACCTGCTAATGCATTCGGAAGGTACTCGAACGCTGGCACCACACAGCCATCCCACTGTTGCTCTCAGCAACAAAGCGTTGAGCTCTGCAGAAATGTGAAAGCTCTAGTATTGAGCACTGGGCGCACTTGAATAAATAATGAACATTACATTACCTAGCTCATCACCTTGAACACACTGTGACTTTTAGAGGCTGACTACAATGTATGTACGCATGCTGCTAAATTTTTCAGGTATATACACAAACAAAAACAGTACCAATTTTCCTCTGAAGTTAAATCATATCATCATCTAACATATTATCAAAAACAAGTTTCCATTTGACTTTGGGTGATTCCTTTAGTATTGTAAAGATTATATAACTGATTTGATATAAAGATAGAGGGTCTTTATCAGGGGAAAAGAAGAGAAAGAGAAAAAAAAGAAAGACATGTGATCAGGAAATCCTGAATAAATACCAAAGGGAAGTTTTATCAAACAAGCATATATTTCCTCTTTGCCTGTGTTACAAGTACCTGGTAACCCTGGATAGCTGCCCCAAGACCATTCTTCCAGGCAGCTAAAATAATAACAACTACCCCCGTAGGACAATTTTGGCAACAAATGTAGGCATGATATCTAATTAATAAGTTATGACAATGAGACTTAACCTACTGTATGTCAGGACACTGAGTACATCTTTGCATTCTCTCTCTCTCTCTCTCTCTCTCTGTATTACTATCTAGGCAAAAACAGCTATTTACATAATGTCAACGAAAATGTGAAACAGTATTTTAACTCATTCTGGACTCCTGTCTCAAAATCTGATCACTGCTGTACAATAAAACCATACCCTTGGGTGTGAAAGCGTTACATTGAATACACTGCACATCTGGTCACGCATGCTCTCGTAATATCTTTTGTTTACAGTATATTATACACTGTCATTTTCACAGGACTGTTTTTGCAGCTGAGATGGCCACTCCATGATGAGGCAGATACGCGTACAACTTGGTTATCTCATGATATGTTCAATGTACATCTTTCACAAAAACACATCATTTCATGCATCAAGACGTTTCTTTACCTCAAAAGCAAGAAGCCATACTTATGCAAGTGCAGACTTTTTATAACATCTACAGTACCACTGTACACAGACTGTGACTGAAACCGTGTACATGTACAAGTACATGTATGCTCAAATACTGAACTCCGATGAAATACAGACAATGAAAAAAAAAAAAAAAATCTATTGCAACCAACAGCGTACAAGCATACACTGTAAATACATATTTTTAGCTTTGGTCAACAGCAAAATCCAACTATGAAAACTTACATGAGACAAAAAAGTTTGTTTGTCTCGAGAGCAAATACTTCTCAGCAAGGTCTTTTCCAAACCTTTGACAGCTTGATTAAATCTATCTACTCATAGCCATTTATTATTATTTATAAATGACCATTTATTAGTAGCATACCAGGATGAACTACACTGTACACTGTATAAGCTTCCTCTTTTAAAAGGTGATTTCTCAGGGATTTAATCAATCTTTCAGCATAGTACCATATTGTACTCATGGTAAATCATCCTCATGACACCTCATGGAAAAAAAAAAAAAAAAAAAAAACAGAACAAAAACTGGTCTACACACTGATGCATTTCACACACAATACAATTTGTCAAGCCAGAAACCACCATGCAAAGAGTTGCTTCTACTTTTTGCACGCCGTGCATGCATTTTGTAAACAACATTAGAGCATACACAGTACACAGTAAACATTGTAGTCATGTGATAAAGACAGATTCCTTCACTGACCAACAAGATGCCACATATCATGTCAATCACTGACGATCATGCCACCAGAACTTTCCTTCTGTTTTGACGTCTTCGCTTAGATTTTTACAATACACATCACAAATACCATCATGTTTGTGTCATGACTGCCCTTCCTGTTTACGTAAACCTCTGCTTACACTTTCAATTCCTGACATACAAACTAGAATAATGTAGCTCCAGTCTACTCCAAGCAGCTGATAATACACAAATCTTTGCAGTCTATACCCACCGTGATAATTCTGTCTAGCAAATACTGTGAAAAAAAGAAAATTTTTGCATAAGTAATTTTTTTTGTGCAGTCGCCTAAAATGAATTTCACGTTTTTAATTCCAATGAAACAAGATATAAAGTTACAAGCAAAAAATTCAAAGCCCCTTTATTCTTGCACTACATCGTAGTTTCATGTCACACTCAATGGAAGTTTCCACTAGAGTAATCAATATATTTTTCTGATAAGTCATCTGAGTTAAATATCATGTCTTGTAATGAAGATGTGCAGTTAAGAGTTTTAGCAATTAACATCAAAAGTTGAACTAAAAGTTCAAATTCTATTCAAAATTCCAACAGATATATAACTTTCCCATCTATTCCAATGAAGAGTTGTCACTGGTTTGAAGAAATTACAAATATCCACAGTGTCTTAAAACAGAGGCAAGCAAATAGTTTGAACCTCCATGGAATATAGTTTCAGTAGATAGTAGCTCACTTATAGTGATCAAGTGAATCCTGTCAACATCTTGGGAAGAGTACAAGGGCTAAATACATGCATGCTGAATATATCAACCTTTGGCAAAACTGAACTTTAATAAACAAGGGACATGGGTACAAGTTTTGCAACCATTTATTTTAATAGCCACAAAACTAGCCCAAATCATGTCCACATTTGTAGCATATCATCGCTGGTGACAAAGGATTTTTCGCCGAGTCGGTAAAGGTGATATGTGGAAGAAATGCCAGTAAGAACTGTCAAGAATGGCTACGGAAAAATATAGACTATATTGCTGCGTAAATATCCGTCTGTTCAGTTCCTGAATCGCTCGATCTATCCCAGTGTGCAGTGACCGCACTTGGACGTGATTACTTCTCTTCCTGACTACGACAAGCCTATTATCAGAAAGACCATGTTAAGATCAGAATTTCGCCTACAAAATCCTTTAGAAAACAGGAAAGAAAGCGAATATATATGGCTAAAAGGGGAATATTCTCGCGAGTGATGGGCGGAACTCGCTGAAACGGAGTCTCAGCAACACAACCACATCGACGCGAATCAACTACACCAATCACGGGGGCCTGGCGGCATGGATACCGGTGGAACTCGGCAGACTGCGGGCGCTCTTACCTTTAACGTCATCCGCTGGAAAGTCCGATCGAAACTCCGCCTGTTCCTCCTTCCCCCCGACGACAAAGTAAATCACCTTAGTGGTCATGATGGCCCTCTAAGGCCAAGGGTTATCCTTGTCCACGAATCTCCACTTAAAAATCCACATATAAGTCGCAGAATCGAATTGAAAAGTAACGTCTGATACTTTTCTTTGGCAAATCAAGATATTACTTCATCACCTGTAGCGTAGAGCCCGACACACCGAATACTATATTCCCATACACTCGCAGCCAAGCTGTTCTGTTGATACTAGTAGTAGTATACTTGCCTGGTAGTACCACAGATGCAAAACATATGGGTCAGATTCGTCCATTAGCGGAGTAGGGGTGTGTTTAGTCAGGGAGGTGAGACAAAATACCTCCCTGGTTTAGTCTGCTAATTTGCGGTTTGTTGTGAAACGCTTCTATTATTGAGTGTTCCGACAGAGTTCCTAACACTATTTACGTGTATGTTGGAATTTCGTACAAACTAAAGCTTAGTCGCTTTTACTTCTCAGTTGTTCTAAATTCAATTTCAGCGGATAATAATTGTATAGGCATGATACCTGAAGTCTGAGTTCACAGCCACAAATGTTTCATCATGGGGGGGGGGGGGGGGGGGGGGAATCTGATATTTTACTGAATCCGGTTTCTCATGCTTGTTTTGTTTTCATACAAACGCATAAACAGCATCGGTTTCGACAATTTATTATTAAAATTACGTCGTCTTACTACTCTTGATCATTAAAATTAATGAATTTTTGAGTAGAGTCGTTTTTGTTGCTTTGTTTGTCACCCGAAAAGAAATTAAATAGCTTGACAGACAGATAGACAGATAGACAGACAGATCGCTGAGACAGACCATAGATAGAATGACAATTATAATATTCATTGATTTGAGAGATGTACTGCCAATATATCATTTCGTGTACCATGTCCCATTATATATAATATATCATATTATATAATACTATATTATATCATATTATATTATATTATATTATATTATATTATATTATATTATATTATATATTATATTATATCATATCATATCATATCATATCATATATATTATAATATATCATATCATATCATATCATATCATATTATATTAAAATATATTATATTACATTATATCATATTATATTATATTATTATATCATATCATATTACGTTATATGATATTATGTTATATCATATTGTATTATATTATATTATATATACATATATGTATGTATGTATATATATAGGGATGTATAAAATTATATCCTATATGATGATTGACTAGAATCCGTAGAATCCGTAGAATCCGTAGAATCTGGATTAACATGACGCAACCGACATGAAAACTCTGTGATAGCCGCAAATCAAAATAGGAAAAAGCAGTGAAGCATTTTCTCGAACGCCAGTGGGAGTCATGCGAGGCGGTAGCAGTCATTGAATATATTCCTCATGGAACAAATACTACAGCGTGAATACAATTTTGATTTCTATGCCCACAAAACAAATACGATTTCACATTCAGCATGTTATCAGGAATATAATAGAATAAAAGACATCCCTACAATTAGACGTCAAAATCAAGGTTATGATAAATCATTTTTTTTTTTTTTAGTCCAAGCCTGTCTTCGTCCAAATTATGGTATCATATCAGTTGGCGCAAAACACGAGTTTATAATTTACATTATTATATATCTTTCATTAATGAAATTATGTTCGCTAATTGATCTACACAGCTTCTTGTGACCAAACATAACATTGCCATTATTGCTGAAGACAAGATACCCGTGACGTCATAATTATTCATGGTTTAGTCATCGATAGCGTGTGAAAGTGCTATCGGAATCCGCCTCGTGGAACAACACTTGTGAAACATTCGCTGGATGTGCGCGGTACACCATCGTCTATGCTGTAATATGGAAAAAAGAAAATATAATAGTATATCGAAAGAAAAGGGAAAAGGAGACAGAAATTAAAACACTCTGCAAAGTTTTGTTCAGGTTGTTCGCTGATCCTCCACAATATCTATTCGACTCACCAAGAACACCCCCTCCTCTTTTGTTTTGTTTTGTTTTGTTTTGTTTTGTTTTTGTTTGTTTTTAGTACTCCTTACTATTCAAATTCACTTTTGTTTTTCAAATTTGGCAAAAAACTCCCCAAGGGAGGAAGGGATCAAGAATCTCTGCCGTATAGAAACGAAATATGAAGAGCCATTCAGGTACATAGAGGGAACATTCCACGGAAGAAAAAGAAATGAATTTGTATAGATTTGAAGAATGGACGATTCCCTTCTTATTTTGATCTAGCCCATTCCTTACGCAACCGAACAAAATGGTTAATGTCATGTCCATGACTTAATTGCCCTTGCTCACAAACGAATCAATAATTATGTAGCCACTTAAAAATCTTGTTTTATGTAACTTGCCAATTGAAGCCATAATAAAGACAGCGTGTCTTTGGAGGCCCAGGTCCGGCCTCATGCAGATCATCAGATCAGGGCCCCGTTTCGATATTGATCATAAGATTGATGCAATTAAAATAAAATGTTACGCTCGATCTGCTTTCAAACCTGTGCTTTAAATCAAGCGTAGGCATCTTTATGAAACAGACTTCAGTATTGACCGTACACTCCAAACGCTCAATAAATCAAGCGTGAGATCAATCGAAACTCTTCATGAAACAGGCCTTTAGCTGTATACTCACGTAATTAAATGAATTAGTGTGTGTGTGTGTGTGTGTGTGTGTGTGTGTGTGGGTGGGTGGGTGGGTGGGTGTGCTTATTTTTAATTGCAAGTGAACATCGATGGTGGATTATGAGGGTCGGAGGAAAACGCAGCGGCTGATATAAGGTTGTTCTATATGTTCATAATTATTGTGTAATTTGTATTGTTGGTAATCAAGAAAATCAATAAAACATACAAATACAAAAAAAAAGATGCTTCAGTGAAAAAAAAAACACGAAAATCACTCTATTTATAAAGTACGTGTGCTTAGAGGGTTTGCACTTTGCTGTATTTACTTTTTTTTTCACAATAACCATGTCGGTCACTGCTTACAATCTTTCTAACACTCATATGGGGCAATTTACGTTTTCTTTGAACGTGTGTTTGATTGATCGATTGATTGATTGATTGATTGATTGATTGATTGATTGATTGATTGATTGATTGATTGATTGATTGATTGATTGATTGATTGATTGATTGATTGATTGATTGATTGATTGATTGTCGGGTTTTTTGTTTTTGTTTTTTGGTTTTGTTTTGTTTTTTTGATATACAACTTTGTCACATCCAGTGAAATTTCACATACAAAATAAGAATAGATTACCTCGAGATCGAAGTTACTCAATCGTAAGTCATTAAAGGACAGGTCATCAGCGGAAGAGGATGAGGAGAAGAGGAAGAAGAAGAAGGAGAAGAAGAAGAGGAAGAAGAAGAAGGAGGAGGAGGAGGAGGAGGGGATAGAGGAGAAGAGGAAGAAAAGGAGGAAAAAGGTTGAGAAAGGAAAGAAGAAACGAAAAAAAAATATAGGCTAATGTCGTTATATTAGGTTTTGTCTTTGTTGTGGCAGTGGAAGCATATAGTAGTAATAGTACATGTAGTAGTAGTAGTAGGAGGAGGAGAAAGAGGAGGTGTTGGGGGAGGAGGAAGAGGGTGAGGGGAGGAGTTTAGGAGTTTCCGATACTGTGGCAGAAGTCGTTAAAAAGAAACGGGAAGGAAGAGAAGGTATCAAAAGATACCGCTACAGATGTTATTTATTGGACAGAGGAAAGCTTTAAAGGTACATGGAGGGGGGGGGGGGGGGCGAAGGTTGGCTCTCCAGTTACCCCCCCCCCCCCCTACCTCCACCCTCGCCCCCGCTCCCCGGCCCCTCACACGGTGTGACTTTTCTACTGGACTGGCTGGAGATTATCAGTGATGGAAGCACGACTGCAGAACAAAATAAAAAGGCGCCCTCTACGATACCATTCAGTAATCAGAGAAGAGCGGCGAGGACGCATGCTCGATCGCAGAGAGCGGGTGTCCTTTTCCAGTTCTTTTCCAGTTTCCAAATCCTGTTGATGAAAAACAGAATGTTAACAAGCTCATTCCTGATATGGTATCTTTGAATCTTTTTTTGCGACGGGCCATTCAATTGTCTGCCCCCCCCCCCCCAA